>NC_090652.1:185383105-185642438 GCF_040937935.1 Hyperolius riggenbachi
TTCGGCCGAACTCGAACATCACCCGAACAGGGTGATGTTCTGCAGAACCCGAACAGTGGCGAACACTGTTCGCCCAACACTAGTCTCCACTGAGGAAGCATCTGAGTATGCTGGTAACCGAGGCACACTTGGGCTTTCTGGATCACAGAGCACACTGGGGTACACCAGCACAGGAGAAACCTCAGGACATGTTGGGGAACTGCCAACCTCAGAGTCCGACACGAGAAAACCAAAACCAGGACCGGGCATAAATTCATCACGAGTAGGGGCCACAGGCACTGGTCTTTCAAAAGAAGACTCGGACTCAAATTCAAAAATTTGTGTGACTGCAATATCATCATTGACTACACATGCGTGAAGCTCCATCAGAGCTGCAAAGGTAGTCAGCACAACAGCAATGCCTACTGAAGTGGGCAACACCTCAGAAGGACTTGGGGGGCAGGAGACATCTCCTACAAGTTCTGCACCCTTTGGGAGGAACTCGGAGGTCTCCAGGACATTAGACAAGACCTCAGGAACATCATTTTTCAAGTTTTCTGAGAAGGATTCTGAACTATCCATGTTACAGGGCAAAACTGGAACTTTATTTTGTGGACAGGGCAGATGTCCCAGGGAAGGTTCCACCATAAACTGAGACTGGATTTCATCATCATGAGCGGAATGTACAGGAATATTTACTAGAACACACACTGACTCCCCAACTTTAATCTTACTGCACCCAGAATTCTGCGTAGCAGTCAAACTAGCTTGCAACTCCAAAACTGCAGAAAAACTGGTGAGAATAGCAGCAATACCTAGACGAGCCTCTAGGGGCACTGCAGGAGATATTGTACAAGGCAATATTGACTCATCCAGAGTACAGGGTGGAGAGTCAGAACTTTCTTCAAAGCAAGAAAGGGACTCCCAAATTTCAGTGTGATTGGACATCATATTGTTATTCATGGTACAGGACAGGCTCAGAGAAACCTTCTCTGGACCCAGCAAAGATGCTTCAGAGTCAGATTCGCAAAACCAAAGTGCTGTCTCACTCTTAGACTCGACTAACAATGTTGAATCCGAGGAGACAGAACGCAAAATTTGCGAATCCAAGATCGCTTTAGGTCGTGAAACTGACGCTTCCATAGCGCAAATCTCCGCGATCTGCGGAGCAGACTGCAAAGCGTTTAGGACAGAAACACTGGAGCAATTGTCATCAGGCCACAGGCCCTTACAGGTGTGAACAGGGTGAGACAAAGACGCATTTGCAGTAGAAATAGCGACAACATCAGTAAAAACTTTATTAGACATATTAATTTTACTTTTGATGCTGCATAATTTAGGAATTTTCCCCATAGCAAAATCACAGATGGAAGATCTTAAAGATCTGTCTCTAAATGACAAGGGGTCCCACACATCCTTGAGAAAACTGGCACATTCATGCTGATCACAATCTGCAGGAACATCCGAAAAAACAGGCATTAGATTGCATAGATTCAAACTGCACACAGTCAGGAGAGAATCTTTCAGGATCCGCACAGGAATCAACCACAGTGGTACACCCATTCATTTCAGAACGCACAATGTCAAGACTCACATGCTTTACCCCAGAAAGGCAGGAACAATCATCCGACAACGATGTCTCTTTATTGGAATCAATTGATTGGTGTGTGTGCAACTCATCCAAAATCGTCTGCCACACATACAACACCGGATCCACAAAACACCTGTCACACTCATCAGAATCTATCAAAGTGTACACGGAATTGAGACAATCATTCAAGACATCTTCGCTTTTTGCGATGTAAAAATCGCAAAAGGCTTTCCAATCAAAATCAAATTCCTCCATCAAGGCCCCAATGTCCCATGAGGCAAATGGAGGTTCAAACAGGCCAGTATCCAGATAATCTCCATATGGGTGGAGTTCAGGAACAAGAACAGATTTTTAACTGCTTTAATGTAGTGTGCGATCCTACCTATAATAGGATCCACATAAGCTTTGGATTGGGGCAAAAAACCTGGAGATGGAACAACATCATTGTAACCATCATTATCATGCTGCATGGTTTTGCACATTTCAGACTTGACAGAAATTACCTCTTTATTTGTGGTTGCTAGGGGCAACGAATCTTTTGGTTGACAAGCCAAATCAGCAGATTGGCCTGCAAGCACCAACTCATTAACATATGGTTATGATACAGAAATGTTGCATAACCTAATCTGATCATTGTCATGCACTGCAGGGAAAAACTCATAGAAATAATTTTGTAGCAGGATAACAGAGGCGCCAGGTAGAGTAAAATTAATTAAAATCATTAAAAAGGGCGAAGTGGGTGGACTCACCTCCCTTCTGGAAGAAATGGCCGGACAACGGGCAAGTTACTTGCAGTTTAAAGTAACATTTAATAATAACTCCAAAAGTGCAACGCGTTTCACGGGTAACAGTCCCGCTTCTTCAGGCAAACGATTTTTGGAGGGTACTGGGGGAGGGAAAAAAGGAAACAAGGGAATTGCCTGAGGAACGCAAATACCAAGCACCAAAAAGGTGCACCACAGATCTACAACAAAATGATGTGCAATGCGACATATAACAGCAAAATATGCATAAACAATAAATAATGTGCAGATCATATATATAAAGTGGCAAGTTGCATATATAAAGTGGCAGTGCGTACAACCAAGGAATAAACAACATATAGCAGCCAATTCTGCATATAGCAGTAAATTATGTATAAAAATGTAAATAAAAACAATGTGCAAATCACATATATAAAGTGACAATGCATACAGCCAAGGTATAAATGAAGTTAGACCTTTCCTATTAAAGGTGACACAATGGTTGGGCTTAAGGTGCAGACTATCATAGGCAAACAGGGTGTTTCCATTAAAGAGGAGTGGAAACAAAGTATAATAAGGCTACTATGCTGAAATTTGTATTTAAAAGGAAGGAAGGGTATTGGGAAGTGAAAAAATCATCTACTTACCACTGTCTGGTCAAGAGCTGGGTATAGCGCCTCTGTAGGGTGTGAAGCACCCTGTCTCTGGTTTATAAAGGAAAGGGTATGTGGAGGTGGAACATGGAAAGAAAGTGGGCGGGGCTGTAAGAACAATGTAGGTTCAGGATGCAAGGGATATGTGAAGTGAAACAAGGGAGGGGGGAAACAAGGATGAGGAAGGGGGAAGGGGACCCAGAATAAAATAGGGGAACTAGGGTATATTCATTTACCATAATGCAAGGTTCCAAACGGGTACCTGGTGTGGGTCTAGGTGCAGCTTATATATGGGATTATAGCTGGTATTTAGAAGCCGGCGACTGCAGGGGGTATGTGGTGAAGTGTTGTTCAGAACAAGTATGAAATAAAAATACTAGACAAGAAAAGAAATGATGACACGGTTACATAACAGTTGCACTTATGAATATACATAAATACATAGTAAACATTTTTTTGTGTTCATGCCGCAATATGCAAAACAATGCATCAAAAAAAGGAAGTAGGTCAATCCACTCCACCTGAGATTATTGGATGGAGAGGAGGAACAAGAAAAAAAAAGCCAAGTGCTTGAAAATGAGAGTATGGATGCAAAATTATGCATAGTTGCAAAAATTTGTATGAGACATAAAAATAACACAGGAATAACTAGAATACATAAAAAACCGATAAAAACCGTTAAATGATAAAACAGGACAAGTCTAAGTGATGGAAAATAAAAGAGAGGGCCATTTAAAAGTATTAAAAGTGTGATTCAGTAAACTTTTTCTAATTGTTCATTTAAACCTTCAGGTGTTAGTGTTTTTAAAATTTGTATCCAGAACATTTCTTTATTCCTTAGAACCTCAAAAGCATTCTGTGGTGGGATAGATTCGATAAGTGTGAATTTGAGTGTTTGTGGATTGCAATCATGAGTGGAACCAAAGTGACGGGAGACGCTGTGGATTGGGTAATTTTTCAATATATTGCGCTTGTGTTGTCCTATTCTGTTTCGGACAAGTTGAGTGGTGCGTCCCACGTATTGTAGATTGCATGAACAGGAGATCAGATAAATAACATTTCTGGTGGAACAGGTGCTGTGTTGTTTAATGGTATACTGTGATTTAGTAGTGTTAGATGAGAAAGAGTCAGAAGAAATAATGAAGCGGCAGGCTGTGCATCTGGGATTTCCACACGGAAAGGACCCAGGGTTTAGGGCAGGTATGGTTGCTGTGGTATTGGAGATGGGATGATGTAATTTGCTGGGAGCCAGAAGGCCTTTGAGGTTAGGAGCCCTTCTGAATGTGAGCAAGGGAGATACAGGAACAGATACAGGTTCCGGATTACTGATCATCTTATCGATGACAGGCTCCGACAATCCTGATAAATACCTGTCTAGAAGTGCGTAGCATTCCCAACGCGAGGAAACTGCCCACTTCCGGAACTCAGAGGCATAATCCTCAGCTGTACCATGTCCCTGCCTGAGACTTTTAAGTTTGCGTTCAGCTGTGGCGGCCACATCTGGATCATCGTATATGACCACCATAGCCTTAAAAAAATCCTCAACAGAGGATAGAGCTAAATGACCCTCCGGTAAGCTGTAGGCCCAGGTCTGGGAATCTGCATGCAACAGGGTTTTGATGAGAGTAACTTTCTGTAACTCAGTTCCTGAGGACTCAGGTCTCATCTGAAAGTATGATTGAACCCTGTTGCGAAAATTCCGAAAGTCTGACCGAGAACCTGAAATCCTTTCCGGAAGTGCCATTTTTGGCTCCCTAGAATCCGGGGGAGGTAGGACATTAATTGGCGCCTGCAGCTTCTGAACAGCCTCAGTCACCTGATTAATTTGTGCTTGCTGAGCAGCAACAGTAATTTTCAACTGAACTAGTTCAGCAGACATAGTCTGAAGTTGGTTGGCAGCCCCCTTCATATTACTTCTTTATGGTCTGTGTTTATGTAATGAATGTGTTAGACTCAGGATCCCTGATCACTAGTGATCTGCAGTATCACTAGTAATGCAGAGGCTATGAGATTATATGGTGATCTGCAGAATCACCAAATAATGCAGGTATTAGCACAGGAATGAACACACAAAAATACAATTCAAGATGAGAGAAGCTTTGTGGAAATATCCACCACACTGCGATTCCTCAGAGGTGTGGTTACCTCTGAATGGGAACCCCGTGTGTGAGATCCTCCAAGGGAAGCAGTGGAGGAGTCTCAGCCTCTAGTAGTAGTGGTGTACTAGAGGCCAGGCGTCTCAGAGAGGCAAACCTCTATAATGGAAACCCCTCAGTGGGAGACGAGCCACTGAAGAGAGGAAGGTCGGATAGAAATAGGTTCAGCAACGATACAGGCAGTGAGGTACAGAATCAGGAGATGGATATCAGAGTTGGAAATGAGCCAAGGTCAGCAGGAGATCAGAGAGGCAAAGTACAATATCAGAAGGCGAGAGAATAGTCAAGAAACAGGCAAAAGTCAAATACAATAAGATCAATCAGGCTAACTGCGTGTGCAAGTAACGGGGTCCTGACGCACTTTACACACCGGGAACTGACTAAGGTCTGAGCGCTAACACTGGGTGTCGCAAACACAGACGAAGTGCCAGTGTCAAACACTTCCTTATATACTGCCTGAGACATGAAGGACCTCCCAGAGCTGCAACCAATCAGAGCAGGCTCAAGGACCTGCCTGACATCAGCTGACCTCCAAGTCAGCTGGCACATTTCTTCATAGTATAAAAGGGAGGCCGGTGTTCGCGCACACTCCCTATAGTGGGGGAAACAGAGTCACACAGAGTAACATGCCAGGGAGTTTGGCGCAATGTGCCCGTACGGACTTGCGGGGAGGATGCTGACAGAGTTCCGCATGCCGCAATAGAAGGTACGCTTACCGGAGCGGATGCGGCCAAAGATCCGCAATCCTTCCGAGAAACGCCGCCTAGCGGCGTATTCGTTACAGAAACGTTACTAAGTAGCTGCACAACCATCTCTGGGAGCTCATGCTTTTACTTGTGGAACTAGTGGAGAGAGATGCCACAAGGTACAGCTTCAAGCCATCCATAATATCCTGATATGGAAGCTGAGACACTACTAGTAGCTGTGCAACCTTCTCTGACAGCACATGATTTTCCCTGTGGAACTAGTGGAAAGAGATGCCACAAGGTACAGCTTGAACCCATCTATAATATCTTGATGTGGAAGCTGAAATGCTACTAAGTAGCTGCACAACCATCTCTGGCAGCTCATGATTTTCCTTGTGGAACTAGTGGAGAGAGATGCCACAAGGTACAGCTTCAAGCCATCCATAATAACCTGATATGGAAGCTGAGACACTACTAGTAGCTGTCAGTGTTGCCAACTCATCCCTTTAATTACTGATACATCTAAGTTATACAGGTTCTGGGGCTATTTGCACATAATCAGTGCCTTAACTGCATCTACCTAGCCACAAAACCTGTATAATTCATATGTGTCAGTAATTAAAGGGATGAGTTGGCAACACTGGTAGCTGTGCAACCTTCTCTGGCAGCGCATGAATTTCCCTGTGGAACTAGTAGAGAGAGATGCCACTAGGTACAGCTTTAAGCCATCCATAATATGCTGATGTGGAAGCTGAGACATTACAAAGTAGCTGCGCAAACCTTCTCTGGCAGCGCATGACTTTCCTTGTGGAACTAGTGGAGAAAGATGCCACATCAGCCATCCATAATATCCTGATGTGGAAGCTGAGACACTACTAAGCAGCTGCACAACCTTCTCTGGCAGTGCATGATTTTCCTTGTGGAACTAGTGGAGAAAGATACCACAAGGTACAGCTTCAAGCCATCCATAATATCCTGATGTGGAAGCAAGGCCTGGGGAGCGCAGCTAGGGAAAGGCCACCCATGATAGGGCTAGACAGTTGTCAGGAAGCTAGGGGTTAATTTGACTGGGGGATGGATTATCCCCTGGTCAGAAGCTTGAGGGGAGGAGTTGGTTAGGGGAGTGCCAGGCCAGGACAGGAAGGGCGGATTCCGGGTAGGAAGTCAGTGTAGTGGCTGCACGGGGAGTTAGAAGAAAGGAGAAAGTTTCAGGAGAAAGTTTAGAGGAGACAGTCCGGAGAGCAAATTCCCTTACCGCCGGCATGGAGGATGTGGAGAGCCTTCTGAGCCTCGTCAGGAGTGAGGCAACCGCACAAGGTCCTCAGTGGGTTGTGGAGCAGCTGGCAAGAATGGCGGGAGGCAGCACCGGCGATCCGGCAGGCCGCACCAGCGCCCGTGTGTCCAGGCCGCCCGATCGGCTAAGCCCCGCAGCGTCTCCCCGCCGGAGGATGAGGAGTGACAGTTCACCGCGGACCCCACCCGCCGCCCCCTCCAAAAAAAGGTAAAGTGCAGGGTGGGAAAGGAGTGAGCGGCAAGAAGAGCGGGGACAGAGCGGCGGCCGCAGGCACCAGCGGCGCCACTCAGAAGTCGGGTGGACGTACTTCCACACGCGGGCAGCAGCATGCGGCAGCCTCAGCTGCCAGTAGTATCCCCGGCACGGGGCCCCAGGCAGTAGAAGAGGCGGGCCCGTCAGGAGTTAATCCACCGGCTGCTGCTAGGCAGAATTCAAAGAGCAGACAGCAGGCTGCCAAAAAGAAGACCACACAGGAAAAAGGGAAGACTGCACCAGCTAAAGAGAAGCGCAGCGTAGAGCAGGGTCACAGGGTGTCGGCTGCCAGGCCTGGCAGGCAACTTTCCCCATCACCCCCACGCAGCCGGAGAAATGACCCTGAGGTGCGGAGCAGAGAGCAACAGCATGGCAGGCCGGCCAGTGATGCTCGACCCAGCAGGAGTGACCAGTCCGGGAGTCGGGGGAATCCTAACCACAGGGATGCCAGCCGATCCGTCTCCCCCGTGAATACTGCTTCCGGCGGGTCCGATGAGGATGGAGGTCGAGATGGGACACCTAGGCCAGTCGTAGCGGCTGATCGGGATCAGCATCCGGTGCAGCCAGGTGAGGCGCTTTCTGTTAGTGGGTCCAATGTTCAATCTTGCAGGGGTAGCTGTTTGGGAAGCAGGGTGTTGGGTGCTGGTGGGGCGGGGACACTAGCGGGTGTTAACCAGTCGGGGGCCCCCCAGCCTACAGCGGTCAATGATCCTAATATGGTAGCCCTCATGACATCATTGGTGCAGGGAGGCATTGCGGGCGCCTAGCCAAAACACCGCTCAGGCGGAATCACCGGCACAAGCTTGGGTCGGTCCCGTGGCGTCACAAGCGGCTACAGCCGTGGAAACGCAGGCGAGTGCTAGCAATGGTAATGGAACAACAGCCACGGGGGCTGCGGGGCACACGCCGGTTCCAGCGGAGGCAAGAGAAAAGGAAACTGAGTTAGTCCGCTTAGCGGATACGGCGAAAGGGGAGGCATACTTGTGTGTCGGGGGACCGTTGGGTTCACACTTGAAACCTGAGGTGCGCGAAAAAATTTGGAAGGGGGAGTATGTTGAAATTTTTTCACTCCTCTGCCTAAGTAAGTTTAATCTAGATCGCGGAAAAGGGGATGAGAGTAAGAAGGAAGAAGAGGAACGCAGAAGGTATAGGTTGATACCGAGGTATTTTGAAAATTGGAGGCAGGCTTTTTCTATATTTGCAAGCGTACTGGGTGAAAAACAACCGGAGTGTTGCTCAGCATTATTCTGTTACCTGGAGACGATAGGTGAGGCCCACAGGATGTATGGGGGAAATGCGTGGCTACGATATGATGAACATTTCAGGCAGTCAAAAGCTTTCCACCCAGCGATACAGTGGAATCACAAAGACATTAACCTATGGATGAGTCTGATGATTCCGAGTACACGATCCAATCAGTCCTTTCAAGGGGGGGCCGGCGGTTCAGGAGCTTCGGGACAGTCGGCCAACAGAAAGCCGGGAGTAATTCTGAGTGCGGCATCCGTCACACTTAGCGAAATAAATCTGATTCTGATTCTGATTCTGATTCTGATTCTGAGTGTGCTGGAAATATAACGAGGGAGCATGTAAGTATGGAAGATCCTGCCGCTTCAAACACGAGTGTTCTTCCTGCGGGGGAAGCCATACAAGCAGTAAATGCTACCGACAAGGGAAAGCTCGCCCCGCGGATGCTGCTAGTAAAAGGGAGGAGCCCGGGGCGTAGCCTGGATGGCAGACTGAGAAGACGCATGGTGTAGAGCTCCGCTGCCCTGCTTGGCTAATATTCAAAAGTTACCTAGCAAAACCTTTGCCCTTCTTACGAAAACATTTCTCACAGCTTATACTCAGCCCAGAGAAGAAGCTGGCTGACTGGTGTGACCCTCCGACAACGGATTCAGCAATAAACTGTTTCAGCACGTCTGACTGGGACGACACACCAGGCCCATCCCGTGGGAGACCCTCCTCACTGCGCTTTGCTCCGTACAACATACCAATGTCTCAGAGAAATAAATCAAACAAGGATAAAGATAAGAACAAAGCTGCAGATCCCCCTTCTGCTGCCTCGACCACACAAAGGGCTAAATCTAAACAAGATAAGGAAGACATTCCTGAGGAAGATATGGAGGAACAAGGGGGGACACCAGAAGCTCCACCGCCTTACATTGCAACGCTGATGGAGGCAATTCAAACTTGTCAAACTACACTGACAATGAAGATTGATCACGTAGACACTGGTCTAAGTCTTCTTAGACAAGATATGAGCAAGATGAGAGACAGAGTTGCTGAAGTGGAGAGGCGTACCTCTGAAAATGAGGATCGGTTCAACGAACATCACCGCGCTATCCCTGCTGTACAGAAGCGTCTTACAGCTCTAGAAGACAGATCTGAAGATGCAGAGAACAGGAATAGGAGGAACAATCTCCGTCTGCTGGGCCTCCCGGAGGGCACAGAAGGGAATGATGTCCCAGCCTTCATAGAATCTCTCCTCAGGAAGCTTCTCCCTGAAAATATCTTTTCACCATTCTTCGTTGTTGAGAGAGCCCATAGAATGCCCGGGAAGATGGGCCCCCCTGGAGCTTTACCAAGGGTCCTAATATTTTGAGTTATGAACTTCAGGGACAGAGATGCCATTCTGACTGCAGCCCGGCAGGCTAAAGATTTGATGCTGGAGAACTCACGTCTGATGATTTTTCCTGACTACTCTTCCTCTATCCAAAAACTGAGGAAATCCTTCACTCATGTAAAAACAAAGCTCCGTGAGCGAAATATTAAATACTCTATGTTATTTCCTGCTAAACTTAGAGTCCAGTACGAAGCTGAAGTGTCCTTCTACGAGAAGCCAGAAGATGTAGCTACTTGGCTGGAATCCCTGCCACAGCCTAGCTGTGCAGCTTCACCCTGATCCTGTCTTCCTTACTGCTAAATATCTGTAAGTACTTTTATCAATTTCTTGATCTCAGAGACGGCCTCCTCCATAGACTATTGTGACCCTACTAGTTTGTTCCACTGTTTGGACAGCTGATTCATTCGCATGGATCATCCTATATACAGACTCTTTATTATGGTTGGGTGCTCAGATGTATTTATATTTATAGATGACTTTCATCGATAGTGAAGAAACAGTAGAATACTGGACTGACACCACTGCAGCTCCGGTATGCATAAAGAAATTACTCCTGTTTTCAACATGCACCGTGTGCTGAAGAGCCTATATAACTCTACTGTTAAATGTGTGGGGGAGTTGGGAATAAACTGTGGGCCCTTCATTAATGAATAATAGACTGTACTCAGCACTATAAAATGGTGCCCTGAGCTACCAGAACTTCGTCACCGCCCCTTCTTTTGGCGCCCTCACACAGCAAGGACAACTGGATGCTTTCTCTCTACAATGTGCCTTCATTCCCCAAGCACTTACTCGGAAGCACAATGGATCATATAACTCATGTTCTGCAGATGGTGTCACCGTGCCATGGATGCTGTTTTCTTATACTATGCAAATGTATTTTCAGTACCTATACATTATTTCATATTGGTCATATAAATGAGCTGATGAATGTGAAATAGATTCCTATGTTTTGCTACTAGTCTGTGGTGTGCAGCTGAGCAGATCGAGTTATAACTGTCCCCATGTGGGAGGAGGGGGAAACTTCCCTATGTGACTGGCTCTGCCTAGCTGCTTCAACACGGGTCTACTTAAAATAGAAAGAATCAGTGTGCTGAGAGGTTTCTAAAATAGATGCTACGTACACGTTTTACTTTGTGCAGATTGTTAGACGGAGGGTAATAATCTATATAGATATTATGCAGTGTTTATATAAGGCTTGGTCTAGCTCTGTGGAATTTCTATCTCTGTGCCTTTTCCTCCCTAGAAAGATTTAATATCTCAGCTACATCCTACTCACAACCCCTGCTTCCCACTAACATGCACTAATTTATATATCGGTGTGTCTGTGGTATCCCTCTGAAAACATAGGCTGCACGTTAACTTTTATGTATAAAAACTGTCGTATATACCGCTACACGGCCACTAGGTGGCAGCATAAGCACACCTATAAGCTGTCACAACCTAAAGTATATATAATCTTCGGATTTCTGTGTTTCTGGAGGGAGAGCCATAGACAGACGTGCAAAATAACACTGTGCTAACCTCTCCTTCAGGTACCCAAGCCTTATCAGCTAACCAAAAGTCTTATATAACAATATACCTATATACATATAGGAAGAGTCTCTCTTTGATTTGTATCTAATTCATAATTCCAAGCAGGGGCGCCCAAGGGCACAGGCAGGACAAATCGTGGCCTAGAGCGCAATGGCTGCCAATAGGCGCCGCCCACCGCCATATCGATACACTACACTGCATGCTGCAGCTGCCAGAAGCCTCGTCTCCACTGCCTTCTAATAGAGAAAAGCAAACATGCTATTCCCCGCCTCTAGCCACCCCCTTCTAGTACAACCAGATGCAGTATCTCTATTTACTTCTACTGCACGTGGCTCTAACCCCGCCCATAACTCCGCCCCCCCGCCAGACAGACGTTCCAGTCGCTGTGTCAGGCTGGCCTGTAGCCACTGGCTGACCTCTGATCTGCATTGCCCCCTGCGTCCCCCCTCCTGAGTGTGATGCAGCGCTGGGCACCAGAGACCAGGGAGGCAGAGGTGACTGCTGCAGGGGGAGACTGGAGAGAGGAGACAGAGGAGCTGCAAGCTAGTGTGGAGTCCCAGAGTGAGAGGCTGACTGGCACGGATGACTGAATACAGAGACCCCCGAGCAGCAGCTGCAGCATTAGCTCCCATGTGAGTAAAGAAATAACTGTACAGTGGATCCAATCTCGTGCCCCATAGAGAGCAGTCCATCCTGTCTGGGCCCCTCCCCCCCCCCCATCCCTGTAACTACAGCTAGTCTGATGACACCCTGCTCCAGCATGGAGGAACATCAGACATCACTTCTTCCTGCAAAAAACTACACAGATGAATCAGTAATCATGCTTTCTTTATGCTGTACTTGAGTCATAAAATATCCCAAATAAGCAAAAAGTTATTAGCCTCATAATGCAGTACCAGGTTTATTTTTATATTATTATTCACTTGAAAGATGTCATAATGTCCAGTGGTCTGGCTGCTGCCTCCACCAGCAGGTCCCTCCCCCCCCCCTCTGAGAGTGTCATAGTTTGGAGGCCCCCCTCCACTGCTCTCTATAGCCAGCAGATAGACAGCTGTCTCATCACAAAGCTATGCATCAGAGAAGAAAGCAGAAACTTTCCCATACAGTGCTTAGCTCAATGGTCTGCTCTCCTGTTAGGGGATCTGTGCTGGAAGTTGTGACAATCCAGCCCCGCGATCCCGTCGAGATCTGCTCCCGTTAGCGTACGCAGGAAGTACGGGCGCAGACGGACAACGAGACCGGTTGCTGGATCGTCAGAGGTAAGAAGAAAAGGGCGACAGAGCGTGCCGATCCCGTCTAATCTGCTCCCGTTAGCATACGCAGGAAGTACGGTGAACAGACTGACAATAAAGATTGGTCGCGCAGCTGCCGACAATATGTAATGGGACAAACATCCACCAATCCCGTATTACTAGGCCCCTGTTGCCATGCAGGTCTCGTGCACTAGAGACTGCTGGAGGCAAATTCACTGTGTGCGTAGTAAACGGTTAAGATTGGTTGGAGGTGCCCATACATGTACAATTTTGATTGTATATACAATCTGTAAGCTAAAAATATCGATTTCGCGCTGGAAATCGGGTAAATACACTGCCACCACTGTCGGGTTGTATGGAGCCGACAGTCTCCAACGCTATCATAATACGGTAGCCAGCCCAATCGCGTTCAACACGCTCAAGTCACCGTTCGGGGAATAGTCACTTCCGACGGCTTAAAGACTGTGAGCAATGTGACGTTAAAGAAAGGTTACTGGGTCCCTATATGATGCAATCTCGAATTGTATTTACAATCGAGAAACGAAAGTTATCGATTTCGCACAGGAAATCTGGTACTAGCTAATCCTAGAAGGAAGAAACGGTTATTTCCAACCTAGCTAGCAAATCAACAATCATAAGCAAATCATAAAACAATGCGGTAGTATGACTGACTCTTCAGAGGGCAGATTCGTTATAGCAGCAATCAGATGACCAGAACAGGCACAAGACTGAACGATAAAATCGTTAGTTTATTTCTAAACTACATACACACAGCTTATTTTAGAACAGATTGATTGACAGAGAGAAGGCAAGAAAAGGAGAACAGAATGTCTGATTATATACAGTTCAAATACCGTTATTGGTAGTCCATGCGGCAATCGCAAGTCTTTGGCGAAAGTCCCAAAATGGCGGTTGCCATGCGGCCAACAGGCCTTTGTTAGAATTTCCAAGATGGAGGTTGGCCCGTGTCCCTGCGGGCTGCCAGGATGTTACTCGGCATCAGATTGAAGGTAAAGGACACTGAACTTTTGTGTCATGTCAGTTTTGTTCCTCCCTGTAAGTGGGGGGAGTTATGACACGTACAAGTCCAGCCTTGTGCAATTTGAATAAGGCAGTGCCCCCTTAGGCAGGGAGAAGTTTGGGCCAATTCATATTTTGCCCGCTCTCGGCATGCCCGTGGGTAATATCAGGAAACCGAATAAATATTCATAGTCAGCACAAGTAGTTGAATCCGTTAATACCAAACACGAGGAGTCTGGATCGCTAATAGCACCGTCCCTCACTTTCACCTTACTGGCACTGGTTCTGAAAGCTCTAGAGGGCTGAAAATCTCTCAGGACCAGTGTCATGTGGAATCTAATAAATTCCGTGAATTTGAGGGGACTGCGATCTTGGGAACACCAGAAATATTACCAAATTGTGTCTATTTATTAAATACAGTTTCTACAGTTCTGTTGAATCCTTGGGTGCCGCCAGATGGCGTGATAAGGATCATTCCTGTCTCCTTTCAACTCAGGCCACAAGGCAGCTATCTTGGACTCATGCTGGGTCGGGGCCGATCAGGCTGGAGAAAGCTACCATTTATGAGCTTCTGTCAACTGATATCTACCCTTCACCTGATGGATGAGGTCATAAACACCTCAGGGGGTCCCCTGTGCTGGCTGAATCTTCCAACAGGAGGCTAATTAACTGGCCATGAAAAGATTTCTCCAGCCCTTTGGTGAAGGGAAAAAAAAAGTGTATTTAAACCAAAAACTGTCAGTTTGGTGGGTTTGCGCAGAACTAGCGTTGGTAGCTCCATGACGCATTCGATATGTCATCGACGGCGTCACATCTCCCCCCTTTACAAGATTGGGGAAGGAGCGGTTAGCAGGACCTTGACTGAAGCAATACCAACTTGTTACTTGGGCTCAGTACAGCGGGAAAGCCCATCAGCATTCTGATGCCGGCTTCCCGGTTTGTGCTGGATGGTGAAATCGTACTGCTGGAGCGCTAAGCTCCAGCGGAGGAGTTTCCCGTTGGTACCAGCAGTCCGCTTCAGCCAGCTGAGGGGGTTGTGGTCAGTGATAACCGTAAAGGATCGCCCATATAGGTACGATTGCAACTTTTGGAGGGCCCACACTATCGCTAAACACTCCTTCTCGGTTGTGGAGTAGGCGGCCTCCCTAGGAAGTAGCTTCCTGCTCAGGTATAGGACAGGATGCTCATTCCCGGTTGCGTCTACCTGACTAAGTACGGCGCCCAGACCGTGGTCAGAGGCGTCCGTTTGAACAATGAACGGGCGGGAGAAGTCGGGAGCTTGGAGGACAGGAGCGCTAGCCAGCGCCTCCTTCAAGGCCCGAAATGCCTGCTCTAGTGCTGGGTTCCACGTGACCTTGTTGGGTTGTTTTTTACCTGTTGCATCAGTCAGTGGTTTAGCCAAAGTACTATAGGACTGAACAAAAATCCTATAGTACCCCGCTGTTCCCAGAAAGGCTTGGATTTGTTTTTTGTTGGTAGGTTGAGGCCATGCCACAATGGCGTCGACCTTCCCTATCTGGGGTTTCAGGGTCTGACTGCCCACTCTGTGCCCTAGGTAGTGAACCTCAGTCATGGCAATCTGACATTTGTTGGGCTTAACGGTCAGATTGGCAGCGGACAGCCTTCCCAGCACCTGTGACAAATGGTCAAGGTGCTCTTCCCAGGTGGGGCTGAATACAGCGATGTCATCGAGGTAGGCTACTGCGTAACCTTGTATTCCTTCCAGCAGTTCGTTCATGGCCCGCTGAAAGGTGGCTGGCGCATTCTTCATCCCAAAGGGCATACGAGTAAACTCATAGAGCCCAAAAGGGGTGATGAATGCCGATTTCGCTCTCGCCTCGGGCGCAAGCGGAATTTGCCAGTATCCACGGCTCAAATCCATGATTGTCAGATAGCTGGCGGAAGCCAGTTGATCCAGCAATTCATCGATTCGTGGCATGGGGTATGCGTCCGTTGTGGTGATGTCATTCAGTCTCCGATAGTCAACACAGAACCGTGTTGTTTTGTCCTTTTTGGGGACTAAGACAACCGGGGCGGCCCATGGGCTAGCGGATTTCTGGATGACCCCCAGTTGCAGCATCTCCTCAATCTCTCGCTTTATCTCGGCTTGTACTTCTGGTGAGGTGCGATAGGGGCCCTGCCGTAGGGGCGGGTGGGTCCCTGTGTCAACTCGGTGAGCCGCTAGGTTGGTTTGGCCAGGGAGTCCTGAGAAGGTGGCGCTGTGCGCACTCAGGAGGGCAGTGAGCTGGCATCGCTGTGGGTACGAGAGGTGGGGGTTGATGTCCCAATCCTCCGCCACTTCTCGTAGCTCTGCTAACAGGTCTATCAAGGGATCCGGCTCTTCTGGCTCTAGCTGGCTACACACGGCCATTACATATTGTTCTCGCTCCTCATGTGCTTTTAACATGTTCACATGGAACAGTTTCTGACGTTTACCTCCCAGGCCTACTAGGTAGGTGACTGGGTTTACCTGTTTCAGAATGGTGTACGGCCCCTCCCAGGCGGCCTGCAATTTGTTGTGCCTGACAGGGAGTAGGGCGTAAACCTTCTGGTCGACCTTGTATGACCGATCCCTCGCATGCTGGTCATACCAGGCCTTTTGTTTGGCCTGTGCCCTGGACAGATTTTCCGTCATGAGGGCTACCAGGGACTCCATTTTGTCCCGAAATTTTAGGACATACTCCACCACGGAGACTTCTGAGGGGTCATCTTTCCCCTCCCAAGTCTCCCGAATCAGTTTTAATGGCCCTCGGACGTCTCGGCCATAGAGGAGCTCAAAAGGTGAAAACCCAGTGGACTCCTGTGGCACTTCTCGGTAGGCGAACAGCAAATGAGGCAAGTGCCTCTCCCAGTCCTTCCCCTGCGATTCTACGAAGGTTGCCAGCATTTGTTTCAACGTTCCATTGAATCGTTCACACAAACCGTTGGTTTGAGGGTGATAGGGACTGGAAGTGGTGTGCTTGATCTGCATTCGCTCACAGAGGGCTTCCATTAGCTCTGACATGAAGCAGGAGCCCTGATCGGAGATCATTTCGGCGGGAAACCCCACTCGCGAGAAGACCCCGATTAAGGCATCTGCTACGGTGGCAGACCTAAGAGAAGACAGTGCTACCGCCTCAGGATAACGGGTGGCGTAGTCCACAACCGTTAGAATGTAGCGCTTGCCAGAGGTGCTAGGAATGGGTAGAGGCCCAATTATATCCACTGCCACCCTCTGGAAGGGCTCAGTGATGACAGGCAGTGGCTGCAAAGGAACTTTGCGGGTGCCCCCGGCCTTCTTAACCCTCTGGCAAGTGGAACATGATCGGCAGTATTTGGCTATGTCCTTCCCCATCGCGGGCCAGAAAAAATGGTTCTGCACACGGGTTTGGGTCTTTTTGGTACCCAAATGTCCTGCTAAGGGAATGTCGTGAGCTATGCGGAGTACCTGCGCACGAAATTCCCTAGGGACTATCAGCTGGCGGGTGTTCCCACCCGCATCACCTGGGATAGGCTGCACCGGTTCGCAGTACAGTCTATCGTTTTCCCAGTATACTTTGTACGGAGTGCTCTCATCTGGAGGCTGGCCGGCTCGGGCCCTAAGCGGTTCCAGACTGGGATCACTCCTCAGGGCCTGCACGAAGGCAGTGCCACAGGTCTCCTCCAGCTGACCGGTGAGGTAAGAAGTCAGCTGCGGAGAGTTACCCTCACTGCTGGGGTCAGATGTTATGGGAGGGACAGTTGGGACTGCCTCTCCCGCATCACCTGAGCCCAGGTTACTGGCGACACGGGGAGTATCTGCCAGCGGAGTTGTACCATCAGCATCACAAACATTAGGATTGTATGACACGATTTCCTTTTCTTGATTGTCATCCGCCTGAAGGTCAGAGCAGCCAGAGGGGGTCCCTGCTGTCGGCTCTGAGTTCAGGTGGCTGGCCATAGCACGTGTAATGGCCAGAACAGAGACAGAATCAGGCATATCACAATTATTGACATTGACACATGCATCTGGGTCAACAGTGATAGGTACAGGCCGAGTAAAAAGACATTCAGTCGCTTGTACATTTAAGTCTGATACCTCGCGCCTAGATGCGGTCGGTATGGTAGAAATAGCAGGTAAAGGGTTCCCCTCACCCTGTTTTCCTAAAGGTTGGTACAGTACCTGGTTGTCAGGTACAGGAACCTGATGGTACGCCCTCTCAGAGGTGCATACAGGAAAGTCTCGTTCCGTGCCCTCTTCCATGGCAGGAAGTTTTGCAGTGGGGGTCACGGGTAGAGGTTCGCATCTCTCCACCGAAACACATAGTGAAGAGTGCTGATTTGATTGGGTTAGCTGGGCCAACTCCAATTCACGCTGGAGCCGTAGCTCTTCGATCTGGAGATCCCGCTGGCGCAGACACTCTCGGTGCTCCTGGTATCTGCGCAGTTCCTCGCCGGTCAGGTTTGCCAACTCCAATTCCCGCTGGAGTCGTCGCTCCTTGGCCTGGAGATCAAACTGGCGCAGCCGCTCTTGATGCTCTGCTTCACGCTGGAGCATCTCCGCCTCATGCTGGAGCATCGCTGCCTCATGCTGGCGCTGACATTCTCGGAACTCCTGGTACAAGCGCAGATCCTCGCCGGTCAGGTTTGCCAACCACTCCGGGGGTATCAGGATTGCAGGTAATAGAGGCATTAAGCAAGGTGGCGACAAGGATTCCATCTCTGGGGTTATGCCACCAGCTCAGCCTTGCTTGTGCTGCAAGCAGCAATGCCGTGCGATTCGCAGAGGGCTTGCACGTCAGGAACTGACCAATTTTGGTGAAACTGAACTGAATCAGACATTCAGAAGAGAAGAGTATAAGAAAGAATAGGATATAGCAAAGAAAAAGTTAGGAAATGTAGACCAATCTATTGCTATCAATGTGTACCGTTTTGTGCCCAGAACTTCGGTTCTGCAAGACAGGATACTTAGTGACCACTGTCTTATTATTCTGGTTGCAAAGACTGAGTTTGTCAGATCTTTGCGCTCTGATTTCCCAAAAGCTGGCTATGCCTGGTTTTGGGGTGTGCTATCACCACCACTGCCCACCAATGTGACAATCCAGCCCCGCGATCCCGTCGAGATCTGCTCCCGTTAGCGTACGCAGGAAGTACGGGCGCAGACGGACAACGAGACCGGTTGCTGGATCGTCAGAGGTAAGAAGAAAAGGGCGACAGAGCGTGCCGATCCCGTCTAATCTGCTCCCGTTAGCATATGCAGGAAGTACGGTGAACAGACTGACAATAAAGATTGGTCGCGCAGCTGCCGACAATATGTAATGGGACAAACATCCACCAATCCCGTATTACTAGGCCCCTGTTGCCATGCAGGTCTCGTGCACTAGAGACTGCTGGAGGCAAATTCACTGTGTGCGTAGTAAACGGTTAAGATTGGTTGGAGGTGCCCATACATGTACAATTTTGATTGTATATACAATCTGTAAGCTAAAAATATCGATTTCGCGCTGGAAATCGGGTAAATACACTGCCACCACTGTCGGGTTGTATGGAGCCGACAGTCTCCAACGCTATCATAATACGGTAGCCAGCCCAATCGCGTTCAACACGCTCAAGTCACCGTTCGGGGAATAGTCACTTCCGACGGCTTAAAGACTGTGAGCAATGTGACGTTAAAGAAAGGTTACTGGGTCCCTATATGATGCAATCTCGAATTGTATTTACAATCGAGAAACGAAAGTTATCGATTTCGCACAGGAAATCTGGTACTAGCTAATCCTAGAAGGAAGAAACGGTTATTTCCAACCTAGCTAGCAAATCAACAATCATAAGCAAATCATAAAACAATGCGGTAGTATGACTGACTCTTCAGAGGGCAGATTCGTTATAGCAGCAATCAGATGACCAGAACAGGCACAAGACTGAACGATAAAATCGTTAGTTTATTTCTAAACTACATACACACAGCTTATTTTAGAACAGATTGATTGACAGAGAGAAGGCAAGAAAAGGAGAACAGAATGTCTGATTATATACAGTTCAAATACCGTTATTGGTAGTCCATGCGGCAATCGCAAGTCTTTGGCGAAAGTCCCAAAATGGCGGTTGCCATGCGGCCAACAGGCCTTTGTTAGAATTTCCAAGATGGAGGTTGGCCCGTGTCCCTGCGGGCTGCCAGGATGTTACTCGGCATCAGATTGAAGGTAAAGGACACTGAACTTTTGTGTCATGTCAGTTTTGTTCCTCCCTGTAAGTGGGGGGAGTTATGACACGTACAAGTCCAGCCTTGTGCAATTTGAATAAGGCAGTGCCCCCTTAGGCAGGGAGAAGTTTGGGCCAATTCATATTTTGCCCGCTCTCGGCATGCCCGTGGGTAATATCAGGAAACCGAATAAATATTCATAGTCAGCACAAGTAGTTGAATCCGTTAATACCAAACACGAGGAGTCTGGATCGCTAATAGCACCGTCCCTCACTTTCACCTTACTGGCACTGGTTCTGAAAGCTCTAGAGGGCTGAAAATCTCTCAGGACCAGTGTCATGTGGAATCTAATAAATTCCGTGAATTTGAGGGGACTGCGATCTTGGGAACACCAGAAATATTACCAAATTGTGTCTATTTATTAAATACAGTTTCTACAGTTCTGTTGAATCCTTGGGTGCCGCCAGATGGCGTGATAAGGATCATTCCTGTCTCCTTTCAACTCAGGCCACAAGGCAGCTATCTTGGACTCATGCTGGGTCGGGGCCGATCAGGCTGGAGAAAGCTACCATTTATGAGCTTCTGTCAACTGATATCTACCCTTCACCTGATGGATGAGGTCATAAACACCTCAGGGGGTCCCCTGTGCTGGCCGAATCTTCCAACAGGAGGCTAATTAACTGGCCATGAAAAGATTTCTCCAGCCCTTTGGTGAAGGGAAAAAAAAAGTGTATTTAAACCAAAAACTGTCAGTTTGGTGGGTTTGCGCAGAACTAGCGTTGGTAGCTCCATGACGCATTCGATATGTCATCGACGGCGTCACAGAAGTGCTGCTCTGTAGGGCTCTCTGCTGATGTGATTGCCTGAGTGCAGTTGGCACTGCACTGATCTTACAGGGAGAGGTTTTCTTATTGGAGGCCACAGAGAGGACAGCATGCAGGCAGCACTTCTGGCATTTCATGTGCGGGATATCTCAAGTCCTGTTTCTGTTCAGACAATGTCCCTGCATGTCTTCATTTAGCACTGAGCAAGCCTGATCTCAGGCTGACCACCTGCTAATATCTGTGTGCAAAGAAGCTCATTCTCCTGCATATCATTTTTGTAAAAGTTGTGCCTGTGGATGGCTGACCAGCTCTGCAAAACCAGCTGAGAGATGCAGCAAACAATTCTGAAATGTTTGTGCCATGATAAAGGCACCTTGTTCCTTTAGCTTGGAATTAACTACAATGGTGAGTCTAGTGTAGAAATGAATGAAGTAAGCACTTGAGTCTCCACAGAGTAGTCATGATGTGTATTTCTGTAGTATGCACTGTGCAGGCAGTTTGCAATGTCTTTTACCCGAGGTGCCTGTGAAATTATCGCAGCTGACACTGATTTGTAAATTAAACTAGTCATTTTCAAAGTGTTTTTTTTTTCCTATACATGGATGGGTGATGGAAGAGGAGATTTCTGGGGTTATACATTATGGCATTATATGGGTAAGCTGCCTGCCTGCTTATCCATATACTATGGCCCCTGAAATCGGAGCAGTGCTTTTCAGCACTGCTAGATTTGGGCGCAGCCGGCGCCTCCATAGACTTCAATAGGAATCACTCCTATTGAAGCGCTCAGTGAGTAACGTCGGCTCTGTCAGAAGACGGAGCTGAAGTTGCTTAAAAACATAATAATTCGGCCTCCAGCAATCGCTGGAAGCCAAATTATTTCATTCCCCCATTATCCATGGCGGCCTGGAGGGGGAATAGTAATTAAATCGGCCCGGACTTGTGCAGAAGCAGGATCAGCCATATACCGGCTGTGTCCTGCGCCCAAGACTACAGGCTCTGATTTCAAATGTACTCCCTGAAATACTCTCTTCCCCACTAGCACCAACCATGTATATAGGAAACACCCTGAAAAGCTGCCAGTTGCATTTTCAAACCAGCACATGAGAAGTAAGTTGCAATGAACATAAAAAAGTACATGGAAAGTACATCAAATGTGGAACTTTATTGTAGCATATAGTGTGTGTTTGTGTATAAGTATGAAGAGGGGAGGGGGGGGGGCACTGCAGGTCTTCTTGCCTGGAGTGACAAAAAGGCTAGAGGCGCCCCTGATTCCAAGACTCCTGTCTATAGTGTTCCATGTTGGCAAGATGTTATGCCTTTTGTTTATGTTGGTAACGTTAAAGTATACATACCCCAACTTGTTGGGTGATTCGGGCAGCGGAGCCCTTGCCTGAGCTGTCCATCTAACTGAAGAGTGATCTGTTTAATTAGATCGTTTAAGGTTTAACTTAGTAGTTAAGGGTATAAATATCCCTTGTTGGGATATAGGGTGGGTGTAAACGGGATGTCTTTTTGGGTGGGTTTCTCTCGCAGTCCTTGCCTGCTTACCAGTGTCTATCGAGATTCTATAACTGATGTCATATACTATTTACAACAACCATGGGAACCGTAGCAGACTTGAGGGTTCTTTCCTGGAATATTAGGGGACTAAATGATAAATTTAAAAGAGCACTGACGCATAATTATCTAAAGCGACACCGACCAGATATATGTATCCTCCAGGAGACACACCTTACAGGTAGTAGAGTCCTAGCCCTTAAACAACCCTGGGTTGGCAGTTGCTACCATGCCACCTTCTCCTCTTATTCTAGAGGTGTTAGTGTTCTGGTGAGAAGAACTCTCCCATTTCAGCTTCTCAACCTCAAATTAGACACATCAGGCAGGTATGTTGCTATGAACGCATTAATTCATATGCAGAACGTTCTTATTATTGGGATCTATATTCCTCCACCTGCAACAACAGATATTCTTATGAGCCTAGCTCCCCTAATAGCAAAGTGGTCTCCTGATAAAACGGTAATAATGGGGGACTTCAACATGGTACTTTATCCCGAGGACAGACAAAAACCCAATATACGGGAGTCTAAAGGGCTGTTGTTGTGGGTGGAGAGTATGGGCCTCACGGATGTCTGGAGGTGGAAACATCCAGGTGCACCCGGGTATACATGCCATTCTGCCTCTCATCGCACATTATCGCGAATAGACCTAGTACTTGCCTCAAGTTCCTTTTTGCCTAATATATACTCGATTGAACGCCTACCATGGGCTCTATCTGACCATGCTCCTCTGCTAACTACATTCAACTTACGACAAAACCCTCACAATAAACCATGGAGACTATCGGGGTACTGGGTAAAGGATCCTGACATACATGAAGGGATCTCTGGCAGTATCACTGAATTTTGGGATTTCAATAGAAATTCCACAACCTATACTAATAGATGGGATACTTTTAAAGCATATATGAGGGGGGAATACCTGTCAAAGATTAAAAGATGCAAACAGAATAGGCTGATAGAGTACCAGACGGCTGAAAACCGAGCCAAAGATACTGAAATTTTATACCTAGCTCAACCAGATAGAGCCACTTACTCGGCCTGGCAGATAGCTATAGTCGATGTCAAACTCCTTCACACTACTGTCACAAAAAAGGCTGAGCTATCTACACGGCAGAGAATTTTTGAGCATGGAGACAAATGTGGGAGGATGCTGGCGTGGCTTGCCAGGGAGCACTTGCCCACAGTGAATGTACCGGCTTTGGTCTCATCCAAAGGGCATACTCTTACTACTTCTGTAGAGATTTGCTCGGAATTTGCTGCCTACTATAAAAACTTATACTCTACAAAATCTAAATCCACAGTAGCTCAGACCCGTGACTACTTATCAACAGTTCCTTTACCAAAACTGTCTTCAGAGCAGTGTCAGGCTCTTGAAGAAGATGTCACTGAAGATGAGATAACCCTAGCAATTGCTTCCTTACAATCTAACAAGGCCCCTGGGCTAGACGGCATACCTGCCGAGTTTTATAAGCAATATATAGACGTAATATCCCCACATCTTCTGAAGCTCTTTAACAACCCTGAAGGCTTTTCCTCTTTACCAGAGTCTATGCAGGAGGCGTTGATAGTGGTTGTCCCCAAGAAGGGAAGGGATCCTCATCTGTGTTCTTCCTATCGTCCTATCTCACTAATCAATATGGATGCAAAAATCTTTGCAAAAATTCTCGCTAACCGGCTTAAACCATTCTTATGTCCTATGATACACCCGGACCAGACGGGATTTATGCCTGGCAGGGGAACTGACATAAATCTTAGACGGCTGTACGTCAATCTCTGTGCTAATCACGATAACCCTGGTCAACGGGCAGTGGCTTCCCTCGACTCGGAGAAAGCCTTTGACTCTGTGGAGTGGACTTATTTATGGACAGTATTGGAATCTTTCAATATTGGTCCCAAATTTCTTAGAAGGATCCAACTACTCTACTCCACTCCCAGAGCCAAAGTACTTATTAATGGCGCAACTTCTGCTTCCTTTGAATTACAGAGGGGCACAAGACAGGGGTGTCCGCTGTCTCCCTTTCTCTTCTCCTTGGCTATTGAGCCCTTAGCGGCCCGGATCAGATCCGATGACTCGGTGCAGGGACTACAGATAGGCAGACTCAGTGAGAAAATCGCGCTTTACGCGAATGATCTCCTTCTTTTTCTAGAGGGACACCAGCGGCTCCTTGCTAAATCTGCTCTCTCTAATAGATACTTTCAGAAGCCATTCAGGTCTTAAAATAAATTGGGACAAATCCTCCTTATTCCCTATAGATCAAGCTGCAAAATCTAATGCTGTGTCCACTCCCTTACAATGGGTAACCAAATTTAAATATTTAGGTATAGTAATTGAATTCCCACTTAACCAATACATTAAAACCAATATTACTCCCATCATAACCTCTTTAGAAAAACATTGCCAAACATGGGCCACCTTACCCCTCACAATCATTGGAAGAGCCAACCTTATAAAAATGCTGTACTTACCAAGATTTAACTACGTATTCCGTCATACTCCAATATGGATCCCTATGTCTGTTTTTAAAAAAATTGATAAGATACTGACAACCTTTCTCTGGGCAGGAGGAACTCCACGGATAGCTCTTTCTACCCTCCAGCTTCCTAGCACGTTGGGGTGTATGGCGCTTCCTAACTTCAAAATTTACTTTTGGGCTTCAGCTCTTGTTACCCTGAGGTGGTGGTTTGCCCAGGATGACAGAAATACAGCCTCCACTCTTGAGGCTGCAGTAGTGGGATCTTATGAGGGACTTTCCCTCCTACCATTCCGAGGCCATAAAGCGTTCTCAAATCTCCCCTCACCAATGATCCTTACTATTAAGGTTTGGGAAACAGCTAAAAAGAAGTATAAACAAGCGAATGTCCATTCCCCCTTTACCCCATTGTGGTGTAACCCCCGATTACCTCACTTCTTTAACATCCCTGATCCCATCTTATGGGCATCATATGGTATTAAGTGGCTGCATCACATAATTACTGACGGACATTTGACGACATTTAATTCACTTAAATCTGATTTTGCCTTAAATAATAAAATGTTCTTCAGATACATTCAAATTCGGCACGCGGCACAAGCTCAATTTCCCAATCCTATTACTTTAAAGTCTGATCCTTTGGAGTCCCTCCTGCTACAGAAACACCTAGACTCTCCTTTATCAGCGATACATGCAACTCTGGTAGGCACGTCGACTCCTAGAGTGGATAGGGCCTATCAGGCTTGGAAAACAGATATACCTACCCTAGAGGAACAGGAGTGGCAGGACTTGTTGGAAAACCCAGGGGAATACTTAATATCCTGTAGAGATAGGCTTATCCAAATGAAGTTTATATTCCGTATATATTACACTCCAGCCAGGTTAGTAAATATATACCCTGACAGATCTGATGAATGTCCTAGATGTAGGCAGTCCCCTGGAGACTTTATGCATATGGTCTGGAGTTGTCCAAACATTCGGCTATATTGGGAACAGATTAACGAATTGCTACAAAAAATATTTGAAAGACCTATTTCTTTGGATCCTAAAACGCATCTACTGGGGATTTCAAGCGACATTACACCCTCTAGGAGATTAGTTCTGCTTTGGGACATACTTTCATATTTTGCCAGGAAAACCATTGTCCTGCATTGGATACAGTCAGAGGCTCCATCCGCGGCAGCCTGGATCAAAATAGTAAATGCTACCATACCCATGTACAAATTAACTTATATTCAGAGGAATTGTCCCCTAAAATTCGACAATATCTGGATCCCGTGGTTAGAACACCTTAAGAAACATGGCGTTGCCTATGACACTGATGTGTAAGCTCACAAACGATTCTGCGGGGTTGGGGACTGCGAGAGGAAATAAGGTTGGGCGGGGGGAGGGTGGAATTTCAGGTTGGGATAGGGTGGGAGGAGTGGTGTTGATGTTACCAATGTATGTATGTTTGTATACTATTATTATTATTATTATTATTATTTAGTATTTATATAGCGCCAACATATTACGCAGCGCTGTACAGTGTATATATATATATATATATATATATATATATATATCTTGTCACTAACTGTCCCTCAAAGGAGCTCACAATCTAATCCCTACCATTGCCATATATCTATATTATGTAGTGTAAGTACTGTAGTCTAGGGCCAATTTTTTTAGGGGGAGCCAATTAACTTATCCGTATGTTTTCCGTATGTTTTTGGAATGTGGGAGGAAACCGGAGTGCCCGGAGGAAACCCACGCAGACACGGAGAGAACATACAAACTCTTTGCAGATAGTGCCCTGGCTGGGATTCGAACCGGGGACCCAGCGTTGCAAGACGAGAGAGCTAACCACTATGCCACCGTGCTGCCTACGGAAAACATTTCAATAAAACTTATTTGAAAAAAAAAAAAAAAGGGAGGAGCCCGGTGAGAGTGGAAAGGATGGAACGTTTCCTAAGTAAGTATCCGGACGTTACAGCAGCTGATTTCTTCGGCAAGGTTTTTATGAAGGTTTTATTATTCCTAGTTTTGGGGTAGGGGGTACTAACCCTCCACACCATAATTTGAAGTCAGTTTTGTGCCACCCCGAGGTGGTCTCGGCAAAATTGGGCAAGGAGGTAAGTTTGGGGCGCATGGCGGGTCCGTTTCGTCGACCTCCAGTGGGCGATTTAGTGGTTTCACCATTGGGGCTAGTGCCTAAGAAGGAACCAAACTCTTTCAGGCTCATTCACCATCTTTCACACCAGAAGGGAGCTTCGGTGAATGACGGCATAGACCCGGACGCAGCCACAGTCCTTTATGCCTCGTTTGACTCGGCGGTCAAAATGGTGAAGCGGGCGGGCCAGGGGGAGCTGATGGCCAAGACAGACGTCGAGGCTGCCTTCAGGTTGTTGCCGGTTCACCCGGTTAGTTTTCGTTTGTTAGGATGTTTCTGGGAGGGGCAATACTATGTTGATTGCTGCTTGCCAATGGGGTGCTCCATTTCGTGCGCGTATTTTGAGCGTTTTAGCTCTTTCATTGAATGGGTGGTTAAGGAGGTCTCCGGCGTGGCAACGGTCATCCATTACCTTTATTACCATCCATTATATTTATTTATTAATGACCTAGTAGATGCAGTAGTGAGCAATGTTGCTATTTTTGCAGATGATACAAAATTGTGCAGAATCATCAACTCTCAGGAAGATAGTGTCATATTGCAACAGGATCTGGATAGGATGGCTATATGGGCACATACATGGCAGATGAAATTCAACGTTGACAAATGTAAAGTCATGCATTTTGGACGTACTAATGGTCTAGCACCATACAAAATAAATGGGATACAGTTGGGGACATCAAACTTGGAGAAGGACTTAGGAGTACTCATTGACAACAAGTTAAATAATCGTACTCAATGCCAAGCCGCTGCAGCTAAAGCTAACAAAATTTTGGGATGCATTAAAAGGGAAATAAAAACTCGAGATGCTAGCATAATATTGCCCCTGTTTAACTCTCTAGTAAGGCCACATCTGGAATATGGAATTCAGTTCTGGGCACCACATTACAAAAAAGATATTGCAGTTTTAGAGCAGGTGCAGAGACGAGCAACAAAATTGATACGTGGGATGGAAGGTCTCACTTATCAAGAAAGGTTAGATAAACTGGGTTTATTTAGTCTAGAGAAAAGACGCCTTAGAGGGGACCTAATTAACATGTATAAATACATCAGAGGGCAATATAATAGCTTGGCGGATGAGCTTTTTGTCCCTAGGCCTTCTCAAAGGACTAGAGGACATGATCTGCGCATGGAGGAAAAACGTTTTAGCCATTTATTTAGGAAAGGGTTCTTTACAGTTAGAGTGATTAAGATGTGGAATGCATTGCCACAGGAAGTCGTTATGGCAAACTCTATACCTGCATTTAAAGGGGGCTTAGATGCTTTCCTTGCGTTGAAAGACATCCATGGCTACAATTACTAGGTAATGCCTAATGATGTTGATCCAGGGATTTTATCTGATTGCCATCTGGAGTCGGGAAGGAATTTTTCCCTTTAGGGGCTAATTGGACCATGCCTTGTAAGGGTTTTTTCGCCTTCCTCTGGATCAACAGGGATATGTGAGGGAGCAGGCTGGTGTTGTACTTTATACTGCTTGAACTCGATGGACGTATGTCTTTTTTCAACCAAAATAACTATGTAACTATGTAACTATGTAACCTGGATGATTTTTTGTTCATCACGAAAAGGGTTCAGGTGATTGCGCTTACTTACTTACAACCATGAGGCAGGTGTGCGATAGCTTTGGCATTCTGTTAGCGGAAGAAAAGACTGAGGGACCTCAGTCCATCATGAAATTTTTGGGAATCATAATAGATTCCGAGGTTATGGAATGCAGGTTGCCACAAGAAAAGGTGGTTGATGTACGGTCTCAGATGGAGACGGTTTTGGCCAAGAACAAGGTGACGCTCAGGGAGTTACAATCACTCCTTGGAAAGCTGAATTATGCTTGCAGAATTATGCTGATGGGGCGTATTTTCTGCAGGTGTTTGGCGGCGGCCACAGCGGGGGCAAGGTTGCCACATCATCGGATACGATTGGTGGCAGAACACAAGGAAGACCTTCGCATGTGGCTTAGGTTTCTGGCCGACTTCAATGGTCGTTCTATGTGGATGGAAGAGAATGTGGGGAACCACGATTTGGAACTCTTCACCGACGTGGCGGGATCAAGTGGTTTTGGTGCCTATTTTGCGGGGAAGTGGTGTGCGGAGCGGTGGCCTGACAGGTGGGTGCAGTTAGGTTTCACAAAAAATTTGTTGTTGTTGGAGCGGTTTCCGATTTTAGTAGCCGTGGAATTGTGGGGGCCGTTTTTGCGGAATAAGCGTATAAGATTTAATTGTGACAACCTTGGAGTGGTAACAGCAGTGAATCGATTATCGGCTTCATCCCCGCCAGCGGGTACGGGTGTTACGGCAATTAGTCCTCAGCTGCTTGACCTTTAACATGTTTATATTTGCTGTGCACTTACCTGTGGTTGAGAATGAGGTGGCTGACGCTCTTTCTCGATTCCAATGGCAGAGATTTTGGAACAGCGCGCCACAGGCGGAACGGCAGGGGGCCTCATGCCCTCGGGCCTTATGGGACATACCCCTAAATGCATAGAGGACTGGATATCGAGGTCGTTGGCGGCGTCTACATGGGCAGCTTACACGGCTGTATGGGGACAATGGAGCGAACTGTCCCGACAGGCTGGAGGCTCTGATTTGGACGAAGACCGGTTGTGTTTGTTATTCCACTTTATGGCATTAAAGGGAGCGTCTGGGGTGTCGGCAACGGTGTTGTCGAAAAACTTGGCAGCACTAGCCTTTTGTTTCAAGCTTCAGGGAGTTACAGATGTCACAAAAGATTTTCGCGTGCGCATGGCCATGCGAGGTTTTAAATCTCAGAGTAGGGTTAAGCAGGACACCAGGCGCCCAGTTACTTTTCAGTTGTTAATTGCGGTAATGGGTAGTTTGGATGGGATCTGCACCTCTCAGTATGAGGTGCTGTTGTTTAGGGTCGCGTTTGCTATGACCTTTTTCGGTGCTTTTAGAATTAGCGAATTAGTTAGCAGCAATACAAAGCATCAAGGGGGGTTAATGTGCTGCGAGGTGCGCAGAACACAAGAGGGTATTGAGGTTTATTTGCGTAGGTCTAAGACAGATCGCTTAGGCGAAGGTAGAACCATATCGTTATTCACAGTTCCAAACTCTACGGCGTGCCCGGTGCAGGCCGTGGAAAATGTTTTAGCTGTCCGGACAGGGCTGGGAAGTGCTTTCCTATCCCATGCGGACGGTTCATCACTTTCGAAGTACCAATTTGTGGCTGTTTTTCGAAAGGCCCTTCTCCGTTTGGGTTATATACCTAAGGAGTTTGCTTCGCATTCATTTAGGATAGGAGCGGCGACAGAAGCGGCTCGCTGGGGCTTAGGCAACGAGCAGATTAAGCGAATAGGGAGATGGGAGTCATCCAGATTTTTATCATATGTCAGACCGCACTTGGTAGTTTAAAGCCGTTGTGTGGGTTTGAGGGGTTAGGCAACTGTATCGTGGGGGGGTAGGTTGTTGGTAGTTTTTTTCTTTTTCAAAATGCTGCGCTCACATGTGTGTCCAGTCTTCTTATGATAGATCACTCAAAGATAAAAAGAAGGGGACAAAACATAGTGTGATACTGTTTCAATCAGTTGCCATTTCACACCACCCAGTGCTGCAACCTTTGTCCTTTAAACATTCACTACGACTCATAGGGTTATGCAGGTCCTCACCATGTGAACTGACTGCCAAATCACAGACAGCAAACCAGCACCATATGCACTCTCCCAAAGCATGCAGGTATCCACCAGGTCATGCGTGGCCTCTCACCTCACTTTCTGCCGTCCAAATTATAAGACAGCATCAGCGCTCAATCACTCAGATGGAATGCTCCCAGCCGTTTTTCCAAACGATATTACTCCGCTAGAGCAGATTCCTCATGCCAGCCTATTAACTGAAGGACTTGACATAGCGTAAAACCATTCACATTTATTAAGAATATAAAAGTAGTGCACTCACATGTTAGAAGTAAAAACAAGCATGTATCAAACAGAGCTCTTTCTTGCCAGCCTCGTACGCCTGTAGCTCCGCCCTACGCGTTTCGTGCATGCGCACTCATCAGGGCCCCTGATGAGTGCGCATGCACGAAACGCGTAGGGCGGAGCTACAGGCGTACGAGGCTGGCAAGAAAGAGCTCTGTTTGATACATGCTTGTTTTTACTTCTAACATGTGAGTGCACTACTTTTATATTCTTAATAAATGTGAATGGTTTTACGCTATGTCAAGTCCTTCAGTTAATAGGCTGGCATGAGGAATCTGCTCTAGCGGAGTAATATCGTTTGGAAAAACGGCTGGGAGCATTCCATCTGAGTGATTGAGCGCTGATGCTGTCTTATAATTTGGACGGCAGAAAGTGAGGTGAGAGGCCACGCATGACCTGGTGGATACCTGCATGCTTTGGGAGAGTGCATATGGTGCTGGTTTGCTGTCTGTGATTTGGCAGTCACTTCACATGGTGAGGACCTGCATAACCCTATGAGTCGTAGTGAATGTTTAAGGGATAAAGGTTGCAGCACTGGGTGGTGTGAAATGGCAACTGATTGAAACAGTATCACACTATGTTTTGTCCCCTTCTTTTTATTTTTGAGTGATCTATCATAAGAAGACTGGACACACATGTGAGCGCAGCATTTTGAAAAAGAGATCTGATTACATCTTATGCTTGGTGACTGATGCAGCGATCCATGGACACATAAGTAGCCGTTTGGACTTTGGTTTATGGACTCTATATTTAAATTTGTCTTTACTAGGGTGTATGTCAAACAGTGAGCGCACATTACAAGGTTTTCTTTGTTGGTAGTTTTTGTTTGCTGTTTTGTTTTATTTTGTTTTTCAGGCAACCCGACCCCCGCTTTGTTGGTATGGATTCTAGGGTATTCTTACGTAGCACGGGGTGCTTGGAGAGCTCTGGTACGCCCAAACGGACGGCAACTGGGGATTCTCCGGTCTACAGCTCATCTGAGATGGATCGGGATTCCTGGGATGCTTTGGGAACAGGTACTCTCGGAAGTAAGTCATTTCGTGGCTTTGGACAGAGCACCTGACGTCTTGGTCCTACACGTGGGCGGAAATGATTTGGCCTCAAGGACAACGAGACGAATCATCTGCGACATGAAAAGCGATATGTTGTGGATTCGCCACACGTATCCTAACACTATACTGGTATGGTCGGAGATCATCGGGCGGAGCACCTGGAGAAATGCACGGTCTGTTGAACGGGTCAACAGGGCTAGGAAGAAACTCAACCGTGAAATGTCTAGATTTATCACAAAAAATGGGGGCGTGGCGGTGAGGCATTTAGAGTTAGAGGAGGATACTACCTCATGGTTGAGCAGGGATGGCGTCCATCTGAATGCCATAGGCACAGACTTATGGACCTTGGCTTTAGAGGAGGGGATCCAGAGGGCCTTTTTGTTGCGGGCGGCGCAAGGGTGAGGTTTTGTTGGAGATACAACTGCATGTACTTTATATAGTACTGAGTATTAACACCACTAGACCAGTAGATGGCACTGTAGCAAATACTATGGTTAACAGTTATGTGTGTCTGTCTGAAAACTTGTTTTTCTTTATCTCTTCCTCTCTCTTCACAACTAAGATATCTGCTGTTACAGTTTACTGAAATGCTCTGTATGCTTGCAACTTAATCCAGCCAAGTAAACCAAGTTCTGCCTCATCACAAGCTTCTAGTGTCTTCTCTAATACATAACCAACAGGTTATGGGCCCAGCTCCAGACACTAGAAAGAGGAAAACTACAAGCAAGTAAGTGCTGCATCTATAATCATACTGAATCCTGTGTGAGGAAACAAGAGCTGCATCCAGAAAGATGGCAAGCGCTTCAGATATGAAGTTTACAATAGCAAAGCTTAACAATACAAACTACCAGCTGTGGAAGTTTAAGCTTGAAATGCTGTTATCCAAAGATGACTTGTGGCAGGTGCTGGATACAGACAGGCCCAATGACAACCCAGAAGAATGGGACAGAAAAAACAGGCAAGCAAAAGCAGTCATAAGCCTGCTAGTGGAGGATGATCAACTCATTCATATAAGGAAAGAACACACAGCTAAAGGTATGTGGACTGCATTACAAAGGCTGCATGAACGTGCAAACCTAAACAGTAAACTATATCTGCTACGCAAACTGTATAAGATGAGGCTGGAAAAAGGGCAGGAAATGAGTGAACATGTAAATGCTATGCTAGAGATTGTGGACCAGCTGGGTGCAATAGGCGAAGAAATGAAAGACAATCACGTAGTAGCATTACTGCTATGCAGCCTCCCGGAATCATACAGCGCCCTTATAAATGCTCTAGAAACTAGACCAGAAACTGAACTGACTCTAGAATATGTTAAGGGAAAACTAATTGATGAATACAGCAGAAGAAAGGAAAACCTGCATAGTGAAGAGAACGAGAGATCAGAGACAGCTCTAAAGGTGCATGAAGGCACAAGACAAAGCAAAGAAACCAGGGTGTGTTTTCGCTGTAAAAAGGCCGGTCACCTGAAAAAGAACTGCTCAATCTGGAAAGCTGAGCAAAGAAAGCAGGAAACACCCACAAGAGAAAGAGCTAAAGCAGTCATGCAGGAAAATGAAAGTGCATCATGGAGTGGTACTTTTAAAGTGACTCAGAATAGCACCGCAAGCGGATGGTACATCGATTCAGGGGCAACAAGTCACATGACAAGTGACGAGACATTCTTCACAGAAATTGATTACAGTGTTAAAGACAAAGTCTTCCTAGCAAATGGGAAAAGTATTACTGCTGAAGGTAATGGTCAGGGATTTCTGAACTGCAAAACACCATCAGGGGGCAAGCAGAGTATCCTTGTAAAGAACGTTCTATATGTTCCAAGCCTAGAAGGAAGCCTCCTATCAGTGAAAACCCTTGCAAGCAATGGACTCACCGTCCAGTTCAGAGGTAATGAATGCACAATTCAAAATGGAAAGCAAATCCTAGCAAGAGGAAAGTTAAATGAACACCTGTACAAGCTCGTCACTGAAAATGAGAAGGCTAAAGCAGCAACTCATAACCCACATGACAAGTGCATCCACCTGTGGCACAGAAGATTGGGACATCGAAACCCAGAAGCTATAAAGGACCTTGCTAAGAGAGGTCTATCAGAAGACATGAAGATACTGCCTTGCCACACACTCAGCAAGTGCACGTGTTGCATCAAAGCAAAAGCCACCAGAACCCCTCTTCCACAGAGCAGTCAGAGAAAAACCACTAAACCTATGGAACTGATACATAGTGATGTGTGCGGACCAATGAAAACCGTCACACCCGGCGGGAACAGATATTTACTGACTTTCATTGACGATTATTCTAGGTACACAATAACTTATCCGATGAAGCACAAAAGTGAAACTTTAGAAAAACTTCAAGAGTTTATAGCTATGACAAGCAACAAGTTTCAAAGAAAACCTGAAATAATACGCACTGACAATGGAGGAGAATATACGAGTAAGGAGATGGAATCATACCTGAAGAAACACAGTATCCTACACCAAACAACTGTACCATATACTCCTGAGCAAAATGGTGTAGCAGAAAGGAAGAATCGCACTCTTGTAGAAATGACCAGATGTATGCTTTCAGATGCTGGCTTACCTAACAGATACTGGGGAGAAGCTATAATGACTGCAACATACTTACAAAACAGGCTCCCATCAAAAGCTATTGAGAGTACACCATACGAAATGTGGAATGGATCAAAACCTAATGTAGGCCACATCAGAGTGTTCGGCTGTAAAGCATATGCCCACATTCCAAGTGAGAAACGCTCCAAGTTGGAAAACAAAGCCATAGAAGGCATTCTGGTGGGCTACAGTAAGCAGAGTAAGGGATACAGAATCCTTTGTCCAAAGACCAATAAGGTGACAGTCAGCCGCAGTGTCTATTTTGACGAAAGCGAAGCACCAGATAATACAATTCTTGAAAAATGCAGAGAGGATTTGCAGGCTGAATCAGCAAGAGACACTGACTCATGTGAAGCAGAACAAGAGCCAGACCAAGAAGTGGAACTTAAAATCAACGAGCCAGTAGAACCCACTGAGCAACAAGAAATCAGAAGATCCACTCGGACTACAAAAGGGATACCACCCCGCAGGTTATCATATGCTGCAAAAACGCATCAAACACAGGAGCCAACATCCTGGGAAGACATAGAAACTTTGCCAAGAAGGGAAGCTGATCTATGGAGAAAAGCAGCTGAAGAAGAAATAAAATCACTTCAAGAAAATAAAACGTGGTCACTAACAGAACTCCCTCTCGGTCGCAAGACCATCGGAAGCAAATGGACTTTTAAAGTGAAATATGATGCAGAGGGAAACATCTATAGATACAAAGCAAGATTAGTTGCCAAGGGATACTCCCAGAAATTTGGAGAAGATTATGATGAAACATTTGCTCCAGTTGTGAAATATTCCACCATGAGAACACTCCTTAGCGTTGCTGCCGGAAAGGGAATGCAAGTGAAGCACCTAGATGTCAAAACTGCCTTTCTATATGGAGACATCAAGGAGGATCTATACATGGAACAGCCACCAGGATTTGAGGAGAAAAAGAACCTTGTATGCAAACTGCAGAAGAGCATCTATGGGCTCAAGCAAGCGGCGAGAGTGTGGAATGAAAAAGTGAACGAAATACTCACGAAAGAAGGTTTCTCAAGAAGTAAAGCGGATCCATGTCTGTACTCAAAGAATCAAGAGAACAGATGGACATATATCCTAATATACGTTGATGACATCTTGACGTGTTTTGAACAAGAAGGGGACTACGAACAAATAGTTCACAAACTGAAACAAAACTTTGAAATTAAAGAGTTGGGGAACATTACTCACTACCTAGGAATTCAAATAGAGCAGGAAGAGGATGGAAGCTATCTTCTTAACCAAAATCAGAAAATTACAGAAATATTAGAACAGTTTCACATGCAAGATGCAAAGGAAGTGAGAACGCCAATGGAACCAGATTATCTGAAATACAATGGAACATTAAATTTGTTACCTAACAATGATTACTACCGCAGGGCAATTGGAAAATTGCTATACATTAGCACCGTGACAAGACCAGACATTGCTGTAGCAGTGGGAATACTTTGCAGAAAAGTCGCATCACCGTGTCAACGCGACTGGAACGCAGTAAAAAGGGTAATGCAATACCTAAAGGGAACAAATCAGATGAAGCTGAGACTTCCAGCATCGTCAAACCCAAAACTGATTGGATATGTGGACGCCGACTGGGCTGGAGACACCACTGACCGGAAATCTACAAGTGGTTACATCTTCCAGTATGGACAAGGAACCATAAGCTGGTCAAGTCGGAAACAAGCGACTGTTGCACTCTCTTCAACTGAAGCGGAATACATAGCAGCAGCTTATGCATGTCAAGAAGCCATTTGGATTCGTCAGCTTCTACTAGACATGGGACTAAATATGTCACAACCCACACCCATCTTTGAAGACAATCAGGGATGCATAAAGCTCACACAATCTGAGAAGGTTAACCCAAGAACCAAGCATATTGATGTAAAATATCATCTGCTTAGGGACATGCAATAACAAGGAGTTATTGACATTCAGTACTGCCCATCGGAGGAGATGACTGCAGACGCACTCACCAAACCTTTGCCAAGGGAACGTCATTGTTTTCTACAAAAGAGACTGAATGTTGTATAATAACGCACATGCTGTTGAGAAGGGGTGTTGGAGATACAACTGCATGTACTTTATATAGTACTGAGTATTAACACCACTAGACCAGTAGATGGCACTGTAGCAAATACTATGGTTAACAGTTATGTGTGTCTGTCTGAAAACTTGTTTTTCTTTATCTCTTCCTCTCTCTTCACAACTAAGATATCTGCTGTTACAGTTTACTGAAATGCTCTGTATGCTTGCAACTTAATCCAGCCAAGTAAACCAAGTTCTGCCTCATCACAAGCTTCTAGTGTCTTCTCTAATACATAACCAACAGGTTTCACCCCTGCTCGCGTTTGGCGGGGCAAGGTGTCCGGAGGATGGAGTTAAATCTGGTTCGAGGAATTTCACCGGGTGATTTCCTCTTGGTAAGAGGCGTCATAGAAATCGGTTCGTGAAGGGCATGCCGCTGTCCCCGAGTCTGGGTTGCGGCTGGGGGCCAGAATATGGCTGCAGGCCCACAGTGTTTTTCCCGATGAGTCGGTCAACGGTTTAACCTCCGGAATGCCTTGCCTTGCAGGTTTAAAAGTTCTTGTAAAACGAGTTTAATAAATTGTTTTATATTAAAATGTTAAAGTTAATAAAAAGATTGGGCTGCATTGGCCTAATTATTCCACTGTCAATTGCAGTCAGGTCTGGTTTGTTTAGTGTTAAGAAAATGGGGGGATTAGCATCTTATGTTTAATAGGACATAAATGGATATGCACCTATCAAGCAAGGCCTGGGGAGTAGAGGTGTACCGAACGGTTCACCGGCGAACGGTTCCAGGCGAACATTGGGGGTTCGTGTTCGCCTGCGCCAGGCGAACTTTTCCGGAAGTTCGATTCGCCCCATAATGCACTATGAGGGTCAACTTTGACCCTCTGCATCACAGTCAGCAGGCACATTGTAGCCATTCAGGCTACAGTAAGCCCTGGAGCCCCACCCCCCCTTATATAAGGCAGCCTCCGGCGGCCATTACAGTCACTCGTGTGCCTGCTAGAGAGAGGAAAGGGACAGCTGCTGCAGACTTTTTCTCTTAGGGACAGATTAGTTAGGTTCTAGGCTGCTTTGCTTGTTCCTGACTGATTAATATTGCTTTTAAAGCACCCAGCAACAGCTCTTTTCAGAGCTCAACCTGTACATTTTTTTTTTCTGACACTTTTGTTGCATGCACAGCCTTGCTAATTGATAGTGTGTGTGCCACTGCCAGCATCCCAGCACATTCAGTGACTGACTGCCTGTGTGTGTGACAGGGAGCTGCACATTGTACTACCCAGTACTGCATATACCCCAGTACCTGTTGTGTTTACTTAACCCACCTCATCACTGCATATACCTAGCTTTGTGTTGAGTGTACCCAGCTCACTGCATCTAACTACCCAGTACCTGTTGTGTTTACTTAACCCACCTCATCACTGCATATACCTAGCGTTGTGTTGAGTGAACCCAGCTCACTGCATCTAAGTCTAACTACCTGTTGTGTTGAGTGAGAACCCACCTCACTGCATCTTAAGTACCTTTACTGTATACTGTTCAGTGAACCCAGCTCACTGCATCTAACTACCCAGTACCTGTTGTGTTTACTTAACCCACATCATCACTGCATATACCTAGCGTGGTGTTGAGTGAACCCAGCTCACTGCATCTAACTACCTGTTGTGTTGAGTGTGAACCCACCTGGCCACCTCACTGCATCTAACTACCTGTTGTGTTGAGTGAGAACCCACCTCACTGCATCTTAAGTACCTTTACTGTTGAGTGAACCCAGCTCACTGCATCTAACTACCTGTTGTGTTGAGTGTGAACCCACCTGGCCACCTCACTGCATCTAACTACCTGTTGTGTTGAGTGAGAACCCACATCACTGCATCTTAAGTACCTTTACTGTTGAGTGAACCCAGCTCACTGCATCTAACTACCTGTTGTGTTGAGTGTGAACCCACCTGGCCACCTCACTGCATCTAACTACCTGTTGTGTTGAGTGAGAACCCACCTCACTGCATCTTAAGTACCTTTACTGTTGAGTGAACCCAGCTCACTGCATCTAACTACCCAGTACCTGTTGTGTTTACTTAACCCACCTCATCACTGCATATACCTAGCCTTGTGTTGAGTGAACCCAGCTCACTGCATCTTATTACCTGTTGTGTTGAGTGTGAACCCACCTGGCCACCTCACTGCATCTAACTACCTGTTGTGTTGAGTGAGAACCCACCTCACTGCATCTTAAGTACCTTTACTGTTAAGTGAACCCAGCTCACTGCATCTAACTACCTGTTGTGTTGAGTGAGAACCCACCTCACTGCATATAGCTAGCATACCCCCGAGATGGACAAAATGGACAAACCAGGTAGAGGAAGAGGTAGAGGCAGACCCAGAGGAAGGCCACCAGGCACCGGCAGGTCTGTGGCTGTGCGAGGTGGTGTTGCTGTGATTTCATGCGGACCTGCCCCAAAATACAGTGCTCAGAAGAAGGCACGTGCCATCACTTCCCAAAATCGTGAGGAGGTGATTGAGTATTTAACACAGAACACCTCATCTCCCGCAGCCACCAGCGCTACAACAAGCACCACATCCGCTGCATTTGACACTTCGCAGGAGTTATTTGGTGGTGGTGGTGAAATCACTGATTCCCAGCCACTACTGCAACAACAACAAGAAGGCGCAGGTACACCACCTCATACGTCTGAGTTAGGTGGCGATAGTATGGATGTAACGTGTGTGGATGGGGATGATGGTGGACCACCTGAAGTTGGTGCACTTGAGGAGGTGTCTGAAGAAAGCGCAGCTGGCCAGGAGGATTATGATGACGATTATATGGATACCACATATGTTCCCGGTAGAGGAGATGACCAGGGGGACAGTTCAGAAGAGGAGTCAGAGAGGAGTAGGAGGAGACGACTCCATGATAGAAGCAGAGGGAGCTCGTCCTCAGAAACAGCTGGGGGCAGTGTCCGGTGCCATGTATCGCCAGCTATGGCCAGGGAGCACACATGCCCTTCAACGTCAGCTGCTGCTGATGCCACCATAGCGCCATCACCCCAGGGGGCCTCAGCGGTTTGGAAATTTTTTCACGTGTGTGTCTCAGATCGGAGCAAAGCCATCTGTTGTCTCTGCCAGCAAAAATTGAGCCGTGGAAAGGCCAACTGTCACGTAGGGACAAGTGCTTTACGAAGGCACCTGGAGAGAAGGCACAAACAGCTATGGCAAGAACACCTGAGGAAAAGAAGCACCCCTCAAAAGACAAGCAGCGGAGAACAACCGTGGCAGCCGTCACAGGGGGCTTCTGCTGCTCCACGTTCCCATGGTATTGTTCGTGGCTGGGGGGGAGGAAGAATGGATACACTTTTAAACAATTTAAAAATACAACCATCTAAACTTTCAAACAATTTAAAAATACAACCATCTAAACTTTCAAACAATTTAAAAATACAACCATCTATCATTTTCAAAAAATTTAAAAAAAGGGCAAAAAAACTTGCCCTCCGTAAAACATTCTTGGCAAATGCTTTCGACTTGGTTTGTCTTCCGCTGGCTCAAGGGTCCATCTGACCACAGATGCCTGGTCTGCAAAGCACGGTCAGGGCAGCTACAGCATGGGTCTCAGCAGGCTCCCACTTCGGGCCGCAATCCAACCTTCATTCCCCGCGGTGACAATGGCAGACTTGCCCTCCATAACGGATTCCCGTTAAAGGATTTAAAGTTAATTCATTTCAAATACACAGCAGGGCCTCGAAAGTCCACCTCCTGTATTGTTATTTTTGTTCACTACCTCGGGGTGGGCGTGCATGCCTACCTGCTGCCCTCCTTGGATGTGTAGTGGTAGCCGTTTCTCAGGCTCCACACCGGATTCCATCCCTCATTTCCCGGCCATTACCCGGGGTCACAAATGACAAACTTGCCCGCCTCCATATGATTCTCGTGAAAGGAATGTGGTGTCATCTTTGCCCGCCATAACTGGTTCTCGTTAAAGGATTTAAAGTACATTCATTTCAAATACACAGCAGGGCCTCGAAAGTCCTCCTCCTGTATTGTTATTTTTGGTCACTACCTCGGGGCGGGCGGGCGTGCATGCCTGCCCGCTGCCCTCCTTGGATGTGTAGTGGTAGCCGTTGCTCAGGCTCCACACCGGATTCAAACCTCTCATTCCCCGGCCATTACCCGGGGTCACAATGGCAGACTTGCCCGCCTCCACAGGATTCTCATTGTAGCGGTACTGAACAAGTACACAGCAAGTAGAAAATGTAAATTAAAAACAAAACGTAAGCTTTTTAACAATGCCATGGAAAGTTGAGAAGGAAGTCACACATTACCTGACATCACTGAGTGAGGAAGAGCAATCACGCCATGTTGCGCAGTAGTCCAGCATGGCCGTCACTACACAAACAGCTGTTTGCGGTGCGTTACACAGTGAGTTTGGTGTGTCAGTGTGAAGCAGTACTCTAATTACACTCCCTGTTTGATGTATACACATGCAAGATGTTTGAAAGCACGTTAGGCCTGCAATTTAGCATTCAATGTGATTTCTGCCCTTAAAACGCTGCTTTGCGTCACATCCAGATTTTTCACCGGGACTTTTGGCATGTATCCCACTCCGCCATGCCCCCCTCCAGGTGTTAGACCCCTTGAAACATCTTTTCCATCACTTTTGTGGCCAGCATAATTTTTTCTATATTTCAAAGTTCGCCTCCCCATTGAAGTCTATTGCGGTTCGCGAATTTTTCCGCGAACCGAACCTTCTGCGGAAGTTCGCGAACCCGGTTCGCGAACCGAAAATCGGAGGTTCGCGACATCTCTACTGGGGAGCGCAGCTAGGGAAAGGCCACCCATGATAGGGCTAGACAGTTGTCAGGAAGTTAGGGGTTAATTTGACTGGAGGATGGATTATCCCCTGGTCAGAAGCTTGAGGGGAGGAGTTGGTTAGGGGAGTGCCAGGCCAGGACAGGAAGGGCGGATTCCGGGTAGGAAGTCAGTGTAGTGGCTGCACGGGGAGTTAGAAGGAAGGAGAAAGTTTCCTGCCCACCCGCCCTATTGTTTTTGGTAGTTTGAAGTTTTGTCATTGCAGTTGGCGGGGCAAGGTGTCCGGAGGATGGAGTTAAATCTGGTTCGAGGAATTTCACCGGGTGATTTCCTCTTGGTAAGAGGCGTCATAGAAATCGGTTCGTGAAGGGCATGCCGCTGTCCCTGAGTCTGGGTTGCGGCTGGGGGCCAGAATATGGCTGCAGGCCCACAGTGTTTTTCCCGATGAGTCGGTCAACGGTTTACCTCCGGAATGCCTTGCCTTGCAGGTTTAAAAGTTCTTGTAAAACGAGTTTAATAAATTGTTTTATATTAAAATGTTAAAGTTAATAAAAAGATTGGGCTGCATTGGCCTAATTATTCCACTGTCAATTGCAGTCAGGTCTGGTTTGTTTAGTGTTAAGAAAATGGGGGGATTAGCATCTTATGTTTAATAGGACATAATTGGATATGCACCTATCAAGCTGAGACACTACAAGTAGCTGAGCAACCTTCTCTGGCAGTGCATGATTTTCCTTGTGGAACTAGTGGAGAGAGATGCCATAAGGTACAGCTTCAAGCCATCCATAATATCCTGATGTGGAAGCTGAGACACTACTAAGTAGCTGCGCAACCTTCCCTGGCAGCGCATTATTTTCTTTGTGGAACTAGTGGAGGGAGATGCCACAAGGTACAGCTTCAAGCCATCCTTAATATCCTGATGTGGAATCTGAGACACTACTAAGTAGCTGCGCAACCTTCTCTAGCAGCGCATGATTTTCCTTGTGGAACTAGTGGAGAGAGATGCCACAAGGTACAGCTTCAAGCCATCCATAATATCCTGATATGGAAGCTGAAACGCTACTAAGTAGCTGTGCAACCTTCTCTGGCAGCGCATGATTTTCCTTGTGGAACTAGTGGAGAGAGCTGCCACAAGTTACAGCTTTCACTCATCCATAATATTCTGATGTGGAACCTTCTCTGGCAGCGCATGATTTTCCTTGTGGAACTAGTGGAGAAAGATGCCTCAAGGTACAGCTTCAACCCATCCATAATATCCTGATGTGGAAGCTGAGACACTACAAAACAGGGATGATCGTAGTCAGCTAACTTCACTACGCTGGAACAACACGTAGTTTTACGCAATTACACTTCGCCAAACTACGGCTTCGAAATCAAATATTCACATTGTATGCATTTAGTAGACTACGCGTTAAAATACGCAATTACGTAGAGCGGAGCATAATATATGCGGATGCTTATGCTCGTACGCAGAAAATTTTACGCATTAATTGATCTGTAAATGCTTACACCGGGAACTCTTCTATGCGTACATTCTCCTTTCCAAGCATACAATCGCACGCGATTAACGCATTCGTAGTTCACTACGCAATACACATGTTTTACGCATAGTGGGCGTAAGCTACGCGTAGCGGTACTTCACTACGCGTAAATTAGTAAGTGTAGTTTTGAAACTTCACCTATGAGCTACGATGCGTAGATGCGAACTATGATGCGTAAATTAGCACTCGCGTAGTTTCTGCTCATCCCTGCTGCAAAGTAGCTGTGCAACCTTCTCTGGCAGCGCATGATTTACCTTGTGGAACTGCACCACCAAAACTGTGTTCGGAAAAGTACAAAATTTATTGAACATCAAAAAAGACCATAAAAAACACTTAAAAAGGGGGTCCTATGACCCACTGAATCAGAAAACCATTATAAAGACACATGATAATGCCATAATAATAAATGCTTCTCCTCAAAGAAATAGATACAGCCTGAAAAAACAATACACTTTAACCTGAGGCTCAAAATAAGAGCCCCAAGTAAAGAATGGAGACCCGGGTCATGCACAGACAACAGTGACTAATACAGTGTGGATGAAAAAAGAAATAAATAGGTGAGTAATATCTGTCACCAGCGTGCAATAGGGTATATGCTCATAGACAAGTGGAATATATGGCGTGATACAAACAATGATGATGAGCAGATATGCAGCTGGCTAACAAGTGACTACCAAGTGGTTAGGCATACTGTACCGACCAGGGACTCCACAAAATGGATGGTGATAATCTCAGGTTGAGGGAAGCATGTGAGCCTCACATGCTTCCCTCAACCTGAGATTATCACCATCCATTTTGTGGAGTCCCTGGTATTCAACTTTGCAGACTGTGCTGTGATGCTGAATACAAGTAGCTGCTTCAGCGGATAGCAGGTTTTATATCCTGATTAGAGATGGCCCGAACCTCCGATTTTCGGTTCGCAAATCGGGTTCGCGAACTTCCGCAAAATGTTCAGTTCGCGCGAACTTTCTCGAACCGCAATAGACTTCAATGGGGAGGGGATCTTTAAAAATTAGAAACACTTATGCTGGCCACAAAAGTGATGGAAAAGATGTTTCAAGGGGTCTAACACCTGGAGGGGGGCATGGCAGAGTAGGATGGACGCCAAAAGTCCCGGGGGAAAAATCTGGATTTGACGCAAAGTAGCATTTTAAGGGCAGAAATCACATTGAATGCTACATTGCAGGCCTAAAGTGCTTTAAAACATCTTGCATGTGTATACATCAATAAGGGAGTGTAATTAGAGTTCTGCTTCACACTGACACACCAAACTCACTGTGTAATGTTTGCGTAGTGACGGCCGTGCTAGACTGGTGCGCACCATGGTGAGAGTGCAGGCCATAGCGGTTTTCAAGCCCATATGGTCGGGCTGAGGTAGCTGAATGACAGAACAACAGTGACTGAGTGTCCAGCTGATCGAATTGAAGCAACGACCTTATTATCTTCTTGTATGTAGGTAGACATAGGTAGGTACCCCAGTATAGGTAGGTAGGCATAGGTAGGTGTCACAGTATAGGTAGATAGGCATAGGTAGGTACCCCAGTAGTTAGCTAGGCATAGGTAGGAGTCCCAGTATAGGTAGATAGGCATAGGTAGGTGTCACAGTATAGGTAGATAGGCATAGGTAGGTGCCCCAGTAGTTAGCTAGGCATAGGTAGGAGTCCCAGTATAGGTAGGTAGGCATAGGTAGGTGTCCCAGTATAGGTAGATAGGAATAGGTAGGTGCCCCAGTAGTTAGCTAGGCATAGGTAGGAGACCCAGTATAGGTAGGTAGGCATAGGTAGGTGTCCCAGTATAGGTAGCTAGGCATAGGTAGGTGCCCCAGTGTGTCACGTACCTTGAATTATGGAGACCGTTACGCTGAGGGCAGCAACTCCTGCGGCTTACCAACCAAAGGCCCTGAGCTGGGAACAGGGCACTCCGGTTGAAGCGCTCGCAGAACCAGTAGTTGAAGCAGACCGGAACTGGAGACTTCCACAGGACGGGTCTGGTACTGCAATAACCCATACACCAGTGATGATCTTGCAGATTCTGTAGTGAATAGACAGAAAAGCAGATCCTTGAACAGGTCGAGGTCGGTAACAGAGCGGGTAGTCAGACAGACAGGGTTCGGAAACAAAGCGTGTTCTCAGACGGGCAAGGTTCGGCAACAGAGCGGGAAGTCGTACGTAGCAGGGGTCAAAGCCAGAGCGGATAGTCAGACAAGCCAAGGTCAGCATGGAGCAGGATCAGGAAACAGGCAGACAGAATGTCAGGTCACGGGAACCAAACTAGCTGCAATACTACAGCACAGAGGTCTGGGCTCTCCAGGCTTAAATAGGCCTTTTAGCGCAACACGCGCAGAGCGTAGTGCGTCACGCGCGCATGGCGCAACGTGTCACGTGCGCATGCGCACACGCGAACATGCGCAAACACACGCGCGCGCCCGCACAATCTGCATTGGTTCAGGTTGATTTTCAACTGTCACACGAGCAGAAGGACTGGTAGGAAAGGAAGGTACCCAATTACGCTCACTGACTCTCTCCAACTGGCGTTCTCGGAACCGCCTGTCAATTTGAACTGCAGCAGTGATCAATAATTCTAGAGTAGCGGGAGCATCAGCTCTTGACAGTTCATCCTTAATATGAGCTGAGAGTCCCTTCCGGTATTGATACCTAAGTGCAGAATCATTCCAGTCAATGTCGCCCGCCCAACGGCAGAATTCTGAAGTGTATTCCTCCACCGTCCGGCGACCTTGACGTAAGTAACCTAATGCGGTCTCAGCAGTAGCACTGCGCTAGCGGTCATCATACAAAACTGCCATAGCAGCGAACAGGGTTTCTGAAGTTGCTAGGGACGCATGTTTATGTTCCATGAGATTATGGGCCCATGCTTGGGGTTCGCCCTGAAGCAAGGAAATGATGAGTCCCACCTTGATTTCTTCGCAGAAGTAAGTGCGAGGTTGCAGGCTGAAATACAGCTGGCAGGAGTGACGGAAGGCACGGAATTTGGTTCTGTCCCCAGAAAAACGTGAAAACATGAGTACACGTGGCTCAGGAGGAGGTGTTGCAGCTGGAGGTGCCAGAGCTGTATTGTTGACTGGGGGAGGGTTAGTTACTGGAGCTTGTGTGCCGGTTGCAGATAGTGCACCAACTCTTCCTTCCAGGCATAAATGGCTGGCCTGTAATTCCTTAATGGCATCAGTCAGGGCTGCCATTTGTTCGTATAGTGTAGACAGAACCTTCGCTGCCTCAGCGGTCTCCATGTAGTGGCTGTAGTATTCTGTCACGTACCTGGAATTATGGAGACCGTTACGCTGAGGGCAGCATCTCCTGCGGCTTACTAACCAAAGGCCCTGAGCTGGGAACAGGGCACTCCGGTTGACACGGGGCAGAAGCGCTCGCAGAACCAGTAGTTGAAGCAGACCGGAACTGGAGACTTCTGCAGGACGGGTCTGGTACTGCAATAACCCGTACACCAGTGATGATCTTGACACGCAGATCCTGTAGTGAATAGACAGAAAAGCAGATCCTTGAACAGGCCGAGGTCGGTAACAGAGCGGGTAGTCAGACAGGCAGGGTTCGGCAACAGAGCGGGTTCTCAGACGGGCAAGGTCCGGCAACAGAGCGGGAAGTTGTACGTAGCAGGGGTCAAAGCCAGAGCGGATAGTCAGACAAGCCAAGGTCAGCATGGAGCAGGATCAGGAAACAGGCAGACAGAATGTCAGGTCACGGGAACCAAACTACCTGCAATACTACAGCACAGAGGTCTGGGCTCTCCAGGCTTAAATAGGCCTTTTGGCGCAAGACGCACAGAGCGTAGTGCGTCACGCGCGCACAGCGCAACGTGTCACGCGTGCATGCGCACATGCGCACGTGCGCATGCGCAAACACACGCGCGCGCCTGCGCATGCACAAACGCGTGCAAACAAGGAAAGATGCATAAAACAGACATCCCTGCGCGTGCACGTGCACAATCCTCACGCTGACGCCTTCCGGCGCCAACGCTTACGCCGCGCAACACAACGCGCACCGTTGAGCACCGACAGACCACCCCGCAAGGCGGCCTGCCGGGACCCCCCAGGATGACTGCCAGCATCCGCATGTGCCAGCCGCCTCACCTGGACAGGTAACTGACCGTGACAATGCCCCCCCCTTACGGGCAGCCTCCGGATGCCTCTTGGGCTTGGTTTATCAGGAAACCTCTGATGGAACCTTCTCACCAAAGTGGTTGCATAGAAAAAAGAGGCTGGTTCCCAAGAGTTGTCCTCAATTCCATAGTTCTTCCACTTGATCAGGTATTGTAGACAACCCCCTCTCCATCTGGAGTCAAGAATGTCTTTGACCTCAAATTCTTCTTTACCATCCACAATATGGAGGTGGAGGTGGTACAGAATTTTGTCCAGGAAAAAGTTCCGGTAATACTGGTTTCAATAAAAAACATGAAGTTCAGGATGTAGTCTGAAATTGCTGGGAAGTTCAAGTTCATAAGATGCTTGTCCAATTCTTCTTTTGATCTCAAAAGGTCCAATAAACTTGGGACCTAATTTCTTGGATGGACATGAGCGTTTCAGGTTTTTGGTTGACAGGTACACACGATCTCCGACTCCCAAGTTCAAATCTCCCCTCCTGTGACAATCAGCCTTCCTCTTAAAATCCTCATGAGCCCTAGCCATGGATTGTTGAAGGAGTTGATTAGTAGAGTTGGGCCGAACCTCCGATTTTAGGTTCGCGAACCGGGTTAGCGAACTTTCGCGGAACGTTCGGTTCGCGTTAAAGTTCACGAACCGCAATAGACTTCAATGGGGATGCGAACTTTGAAAAAAAAAAATAATTATGCTGGCCACAAAAGTGATGGAAAAGATGTTTCAAGGGGTCTAACACCTGGAGGGGGGCATGGCGGAGTGGGATACACGCCAAAAGTCCCCGGGAAAAATCTGGATTTGACGCAAAGCAGCGTTTTAAGGGCAGAAATCACATTGAATGCTAAATGACAGGCCTAAAGTGCTTTAAAACATCTTGCATGTGTATACATCAATCAGGTAGTGTAATTAAGGTACTGCTTCACACTGACACACCAAACTCACCGTGTAACGCACCGCAAACAGCTGTTTGTACTAGTGACGGCCGTGCTGGACTGGTGCGCACCATGGCGAGAGTGCAGGTTTTGGTGGCTTTACAGCCCATATGGTCGGCCTGGCTGATGTAGCTGAATGACAGAACAGTGACTGTCCAGCTGATCAAATTTGGTCTGACCACAATGAAGCAACGACCTTATTATCTTTTGTGTGCCCCCCGAGACACTCATCTAGGCGCCGGTCATTGCTTCATTGTGATACGCAAGCCCCTTCACCACGGCAAGGTAATGATCACGAAGGGGAATGGGCGCATGTACATGCCTTTTCTTTTGTTGTTGCAGCTGCCCTCAGTGCAGCCAGAAAAATTAGGCAGTCATGTACACGCACCATAAAAATTATTACAGCGGCCGCTGCTAGCAGCAGCCTAAAAAATTCAGCAATCCGCCTGGAGTCCCGGACCCTGTTGGTGGTGGCGGAGAAGGTAGTGAAGCGGCCTGCAGGCAGACATGCTGTGTGGAGGGACTGGGAGCGACTTAGTCTTTTTGGGGCAGGCCAGGCAGCCAGTCACACGGCGTGCAGGCAGAGATGCTGTGTGTGCGGGGACTGACTTAGTCTTGGGGCGGGCAGCAGCCCTCCGGGATCCATGCCTCATTCATTTTGATAAAGGTGAGGTACTTAACACTTCTGTGACTTAGGCGACTTCTCTTCTCTGTGACAATGCCTCCAGCTGCGCTGAAGGTCCTTTCTGAGAGGACGCTTGCGGCAGGGCAGGAGAGAAGTTGGATGGCAAATTGGGACAGCTCTGGCCACAGGTCAAGCCTGCGCACCCAGTAGTTCAAGGGTTCCTCATCGCTGTTCACAGCAGTGTCTACATCCACACTTAAGGCCAGGTAGTCGGCTACCTGCCGGTCGAGGCGTTGGTGGAGGGTGGATCCGGAAGGGCTACGGCGAGGCGTTGGACTAAAGAACGTCCGCATGTCCGACATCACCATGAGATCGCTGGAGCGTCCTGTCTTTGACTGCGTGGACACGGGAGGAGGATTAGTGGCAGTGGTACCTTGCTGGCGTTGTGCTGTCACATCACCCTTAAAGACATTGTAAAGCATAGTTGACAGCTGGTTCTGCATGTGCTGCATCCTTTCCACCTTCCGGTGAGTTGGTAACAGGTCCGCCACTTTGTGCCTGTACCGAGGGTCTAGTAGTGTGGCCACCCAGTACAGCTCATTCCCCTTGAGGTTTTTTATACGGGGGTCCCTCAACAGGCAGGACAGCATAAAAGACGACATCTGCACAAAGTCGGATCCAGTACCCTCCATCTCCTCTTGCTCTTCCTCAGTGACGTCAGGTAAGTCAACCTCCTCCCCCCAGCCGCGAACAATACCACGGGAAGGTTGAGCAGCACAAGCCCCCTGCGACGCCTGCTGCGGTTGTTCTCCTGCCGCTGTCCCCTCCTCCTCCTCCTCCCCCAAAGAAACACCTTGCTCATCATCCTCTGAGTCTGACTCGTCTTCTGCACACGACCTCTCTTCTTCCTCCTTCTCCCCCCTCTGTGCTGCCGTAGGTGTTGAGGAAACAGCTGGGTCTGATGAAAATTGGTCCCATGCCTGTTCCTGCTGTAACGGTTCCTGGTCACGCTCATTCGCAGCTTCATCCGCCACTCTACGCACAGCACGCTCCAAGAAGTACGCGTAGGGAATTAAGTCGCTGATGGTGCCCTCACTGCGGCTCACCAGGTTGGTCACCTCCTCAAACGGCCGCATGAGCCTGCATGCATTTTTCATCAGTGTCCAGTTGTCGGGCCAGAACATCCCCATCTTCCCAGACTGTTTTGTTCTACTCCAGTTGTAGAGGTACTGGGTGACGGCTTTCTTCTGTTCTAGCAGGCGGGAGAACATGAGCAGGGTCGAGTTCCAGCGAGTGGGGCTATCGCAAATGAGGCGTCTCACCGGCATGTTGTTTTTACGCTGAATTTCTGCAAATCGTGCCATGGCTGTGTAAGAGCGCCTCAAATGCCCACAGAACTTCCTGGCCTGCTTCAGGACATCCGCTAAGCCAGGGTACTTTGCCACAAATCTTTGAACCACTAGATTCATGACATGTGCCATGCAGGGTATGTGTGTCAGCTTCCCCATATGCAAAGCGGCAAGCAGATTGCTGCCGTTGTCGCACACCACGTTGCCTATCTCCAGGTGGTGCGGGGTCAGCCACTCATCCACCTGTTTCTTAAGAGCAGCCAGGAGAGCTGCTCCAGTGTGACTCTCCGCTTTGAGACAAGCCATGTCTAAGATGGCGTGACACCGTCGTACCTGGCATGCAGCATAGGCCCTGCGGAGCTGGGGCTGTGTAGCTGGAGAGGAGAACTGCCACTCAGCCAAGGAGGAGGAGGAGGACAGCGAAGAGCATGTAGCAGGAGGAGAGGAGGTGGCAGGAGGCCTGCCTGCAAGCCGTGGAGGTGTCACAATTTGGTCCGCCGCTTTCTGCTTGCCATCGTTCACCACCAGGTTCACCCAATGGGCTGTGTAGGTAATGTAGCGGCCCTGCCCGTGCTTGGCAGACCAGCCATCCGTGGTCAGGTGTACCCTTGACCCAACGCTCTTCGCAAGAGATGACACCACTTGCCTCTCAACTTCACGGTGCAGTTGGGGTATGGCCTTTCTCGAAAAATAAGTGCGGCCTGGCATCTTCCACTGCGGTGTTCCGATGGCCACAAATTTACGGAAGGCCTCAGAGTCCACCAGCCGGTATGGTAACAGCTGGCGAGCTAACAGTTCCGCCACGCCAGCTGTCAGACGCCGGGCAAGGGGGTGACTGGCCAAAAGTGGCTTCTTCCGCTCAAACATTTCCTTCACGGACACCTGACTGCTGCTGTGGGCAGAGGAGCAGGAACCGCTCAAGGGCAGAGGCGGAGTGGAGGAGGGTGCCTGTGAAGGTGCAAGGGAGAAAGCGGCAGAAGCAGATGATGCACCTGAAGGAGGAAGAGGAGAAGGAGGGTGACTTTTCTTTTGTGTGCTGCTGCTGCTTTTGCTCAGGTGGCCATCCCATTGCTGTTTGTGCCTTTTCTCCAGGTGCCTTCGTAAGGCACTTGTCCCTACGTGAGTGTTGGCCTTTCCACGGCTCAATTTTTGTTGGCAGAGCGAACAGATGGCTTTGGTCCGATCTGAGGCACACACATTAAAAAATTTCCACACCGCTGAGCCACCCTGGGATGTGGGCACTATGGGGACCTCAGCAGCTGATGCTGAAGGGCAAGTTGGCTGGCTGTACATAGGTGGCGATACATGGTGCCGGACTCTGCCACCAGCTGTTTCTGACGAAGAGCTGCCCCAGCTTCTTTCAGCAACTTCTCTCCTCCTACTACTCTCTGACTCCCCCTCTGAACTGTCCCCCTCTTCATCTCCTCTATTGGGAACATACAGAGGATCCCTATTACCGTCATCATCGTAGTCATCCTGCCCAGCTTCGCTTGCCTCAGACAAATCCAAACTTGCACCATCAGTAGGTCCTTCATCCTCCTGACACGTTACATCCATAGTGTTGCCGCGTAACTCAGACATATTAGCTGGTGAAAATGTATCTGGCTGTAACAACAATGGCTGTGCATCAGTGATTTCAACACTAAATAATTCTTGCGAAGTGTCAAATGCAGCGGAAGTGGTGCTAGTAGTAGCGCTGGTGGCTGAGCAAGATGAGGTGTTCTGTGTCGCTAAATACTCAACCACGTCCTGACAATCTTGGGAGGTGATGGGACGTGCCTTCTTCCGAGCACTGTACTGTGGGCCAGGTCTACACGAAATTACATTTACACGACCTCGCGCAGACCTGCCGGGTGGCCTTCCTCTGCCTCTGCCACTACCTCTTCCTCTTCCTCTACCTGTTTTGTCCATATTGGGTATGCACGGAGTGGTATATCACACTGCGTGCACTCACGTAGGTAGGTGGGTTCACTTAACTGCACAGGTATGCGCACTGATGCGGTGGGTTCACTGAACAGTACAGGTATACAGTGGCAGGTTCACTGAACACAACAGGTATGCAGTGGCGGGTTCACTGAACAGGTATACAGTGGCGGGTCCACTGAACAGAACAGGTATACAGTGGCGGGTTCACAGAACAGGTATGCAGTGGCAGGATCACTGAACACAATAGGTATGCAGTGGCGTGTTCACTAAACAGGTATACAGTGGCGGGTCCACTGAACAGAACAGGTATACAGTGGCGGGTCCACTGAACAGAACAGGTATACAGTGGCGGGTCCACTGAACAGAACAGGTATACAGTGGCGGGTTCACAGAACAGGTATGCAGTGGCAGGATCACTGAACACAATAGGTATGCAGTGGCGTGTTCACTAAACAGGTATACAGTGGCGGGTCCACTGAACAGAACAGGTATACAGTGGTGGGTTCACAGAACAGGTATACAGTGGCGGGTCCACTGAACAGAACAGGTATACAGTGGCGGGTCCACTGAACAGAACAGGTATACAGTGGCGGGTCCACTGAACAGAACAGGTATACAGTGGCGGGTTCACAGAACAGGTATGCAGTGGCAGGATCACTGAACACAATAGGTATGCAGTGGCGTGTTCACTAAACAGGTATACAGTGGCGGGTCCACTGAACAGAACAGGTATACAGTGGCGGGTCCACTGAACAGGTATACAGTGGCGGGTCCACTGAACAGAACAGGTATACAGTGGCGGGTCCACTGAACAGAACAGGTATACAGTGGCGGGTTCACAGAACAGGTATGCAGTGGCAGGATCACTGAACACAATAGGTATGCAGTGGCGTGTTCACTAAACAGGTATACAGTGGCGGGTCCACTGAACAGAACAGGTATACAGTGGCGGGTTCACAGAACAGGTATACAGTGGCGGGTCCACTGAACAGAACAGGTATACAGTGGCGGGTCCACTGAACAGAACAGGTATACAGTGGCGGGTCCACTGAACAGAACAGGTATACAGTGGCGGGTCCACTGAACAGAACAGGTATACAGTGGCGGGTTCACAGAACAGGTATGCAGTGGCAGGATCACTGAACACAATAGGTATGCAGTGGCGTGTTCACTAAACAGGTATACAGTGGCGGGTCCACTGAACAGAACAGGTATACAGTGGCGGGTCCACTGAACAGGTATACAGTGGCGGGTCCACTGAACAGAACAGGTATACAGTGGCGGGTCCACTGAACAGAACAGGTATACAGTGGCGGGTTCACAGAACAGGTATGCAGTGGCAGGATCACTGAACACAATAGGTATGCAGTGGCGTGTTCACTAAACAGGTATACAGTGGCGGGTCCACTGAACAGAACAGGTATACAGTGGCGGGTTCACTGAACAGGTATACAGTGGCGGGTCCACTGAACAGAACAGGTATACAGTGGCGGGTTCACAGAACAGGTATGCAGTGGCAGGTTCACTGAACACAACAGGTATGCAGTGGCGGGTTCACTGAACAGGTATACAGTGGCGGGTCCACTGAACAGAACAGGTATACAGTGGCGGGTCCACTGAACAGAACAGGTATACAGTGGCGGGTCCACTGAACAGAACAGGTATACAGTGGCGGGTTCACAGAACAGGTATACAGTGGCGGGTCCACTGAACAGAACAGGTATACAGTGGCGGGTTCACAGAACAGGTATGCAGTGGCAGGATCACTGAACAGGTATGCAGTGGCAGGATCACTGAACAGGTATGGAGTGGCAGGATCACAGTACAGGTATGCAGTGGGCTGAGGGCTCACTGAACAGAACAGGTATGCAGTGGCAGGATCACTGAACAGGTATGGAGTGGCAGGATCACAGTACAGGTATGCAGTGGGCTGAGGGCTCACTGAACAGAACAGGTATGCAGTGGCAGGATCACTGAACAGGTATGCAGTGGCAGGATCACTGAACAGGTATGCAGTGGCAGGATCACTGAACAGGTATGCAGTGGGCTGAGGGCTCACTGAACAGAACAGGTATGCAGCCAGGAAGAAGTTAAGCCTAACTAATCTTTCCCTATATGAGAGACTGCAGCAGCTCGCCCTACTCTCACTAATGCAGGCACACGAGTGGCCGTAATGGCCGCCGCTGCCTGCCTTATATAAGGCGGGGTGGGGCTCCAGGGGCTAGTGTAGCCTAATTGGCTACACTGGGCCTGCTGACTGTGATGTAGAGGGTCAAAGTTGACCCTCAGTGCATTATGGGGCGAACCGAACTTCTTCCGCAAAAGGTTCGCGTGCGGTACCCGCACGCGAACCACCTACGTTCGCGCGAACCACGTTCGCCGGCGAACCGTTCGGCCCAACTCTATTTTTGAGCCAGCCATTTGGCTAATTCCTCCGCAGCAGGAACCGGAGATTCTTCTATTATTCCAGGCAGAAATGAAGGATTGTAACCATAATTAGCGAAGAATGGAGTCTGTTCAGTAGAAGCATGTACAGAGTTATTATAAGCAAATCCCGCATATGGTAACAACTGACACCAGTTATCCTGTAATCCTGAAATAAAGCATATGAGGTACTGTTCCAATGTCTGGTTCTGTTTGTCCATTGGATTGGGGATGATAAGCGGACGAGAAATGCAACTGTATATTGAGTAATTGGCATACATTTTTCCAGAATTTTGACGTGAACTGAGTTCCTCTGTCTGACACAATGTTGTTAGGAACACCATGCAAACGTACGGTCTCCTTGATAAATACTGTGGCCGTGATTCTGGCAGAAGGTAGACCCGTCATGGGAATGAAGTGCACCATTTTTTTCAATCGGACCACCACCACAAAAATTGTGTTTGAACCCTCTGCATTCGGTAACTCTACAATGAAGTCCATAGAAATTGAGTGCCATGGTCTCGGAGGAACAGGTAGCGGATCCAACAATCCCCATGGTTTGAGATTTGAACCCTTACTCCGATTACATACTTGGCAAGACTTAACATATTTCTCACAGTCTTTTTGTAAAGCTGGCCACCAGAAAGAGCGCTGAATTAATTCACATGTCTTTGCACTGCCAAAATGTCCAGTCCACTGATGATTATGATATAGTTTGAACACTTCCCGTTGATGATCCTCTGGCACAAAGATCATATTCTTGAAGAGCCATAAACCATCTTTGGCCACCAACTGTGCTTTAATTTTATCTGGTGGATCCGAAGAACCCTGACGAAGTTGTTCCATGAGATTGGGTTGTATCAATAGAAAGTTCTCTTTAGAAAGAACAGTGTCTTGTAACGATTGTATAATGACACAGACGTCTGATTACTGTGTGATCTGCAAAATCACCAATAATACAGACTCTATACCTGATTATGTGGTGACCTGCAGTATCAAGTATAGAAGGCAGAACTGTAGTGACAATGGTGTTTGGTGTAACAGTAGAGAGTAGATCTCACCAGAGGGGCTGGAAAGAGCTACCAGTGGAAATGGCAGATAGTTTGACTAAACCTCACCAGAGGAGCTGCCACCAACCTGTGCTAGGCCCCAACAGAGAACTAGCCACAATGGAAGCTGAGTAGCAAGGAGCCCACACCAGAGGGGCTGGTGAGTGCTATCAGTAACAGTAACTAGATAGTTAAACTAGACCTTACCAGAGGAGCTGGTGGGTACTATCAGAGTACCTCTCCAGTGACAGTGACAAGGGCTCACTGGAGAGTAGGAGGGTCAGACAGGCAAGGTTCAGCAACAAAGAGGCAGGTACAGTACAAAATCAGAAGGCAAGAGAATAGTAATGATTCAGGCAGAGGTACGGCAACTAGATCAGATGGGCAGAAGTACAGAAACGTTGAGCAGAATCAGAGTCAGAGATAAGCTAGAGTCATACACAGAATATCAATAATACAATAAGGCAATAATCCTAGTCTTGTGTGAAATCCCTGGTTTCCTCCCAGCTCAAAACACACCGGAACTAGTCTAAGGTCTGACGTATTCACAACAGCAGACAGTTTGCAAGTGAGAGGAGAAAGCTTATGAAGCCGCGAGGAGAGCCCACAGCCACGCCTCTGCCAATCAGCCAATCTGGGCGTCGTGAGTCTCTCCTGACGTCAGCCGACCGGCAGGTCAGCTAACGCGCCTTCCCCCAGCATAAAGGTCCTGTCTCCGCGTGCCTGCGCGAGACAGCGATCCCATGAACAACCGACAGTCCCATCCCTGGCGTGCTGGACGCCCACGGAACGGGTGAGGCCTCAGAACTGAGAACAAAGGCGGCTGCAGAGACATCCTGAGTCCCGGCAGCCGCCATCACAGGGGATGTTACAGTACCCCCCTCCCCTCTAGCCATGGACTCCGGACACGATCTATCCGGTCTGTGAAAGTCTTCCTTGAGATCTTCTGCATCAGAGATCACAGGGAGGGGGGGAGAGGGGTGCCCCTGCGATATCGAGGCAGAAGGAAAGACAGGGGAAGTCCTACATTTTCTCAATCTGGAAGGCAGGGCCCAATCAATGTCACCTGGCCTGAATTCCCATTCCTCAGACTGCCTCCTCTTGTTTATGCAAGAGGAGCTCACAACCAAACCCTGATCATGTCTAATTCCAGCAACTGCAAGAACTACTTTCTCGGGGAGGATGCCCACAGGGGTAGCAGACTGCACCGTCTCTGGCTCGAAGCATCTAGACAAGGCATACGCCTTAACATTCTTACTACCCGGCCTGTAGGTAATTACAAACCTTAATCATGTAAAAAATAGGGACCACCGAGCTTGTCTGGGAGTAAGGCGTTTAGCTCCCTCAATATACTCTAAATTCCTATGATCCGTATAGACTGTTATCGTATGATCAGCCTTCTTGTTACTGACCCCTGTGGCTAGGGTCTAATTCAGTGCACTCCCTCCTTCCCCTGTATGCGTTTGTTAGCATGCACACAGCTTATGCTGGTGTATGTGCATGGTGCATATGGACACATAACGTTAGATCCCTTGTGCGATTGGTAAGATGCACTGTCTGTCCAGGAGAGGACGTCAGGATGTGTGCTCCTAATCCATTGATAGGTTTGATGCAATGAATGTGTTTGCATGTCTGCACTATGCATGTTACAGGGCCAGAGTTAGGACACCTATGTTTACCTGGGTACTTCTGCGCAGTATAGGTGACTAAGCATAAGAATGCATTCTTCTGTGAACTAAAACCCTGGCTTTTAACTTAGCTGTAGGGATAACAGTTGTGCCTGGATGAGTGAATCTGTGAATGCATTTGTTTGAACATTTGCATGCGAGAGTGCAAAGGGTTAATAGATTTTTGCTGAGAATGAGAAGGGATCACCGAAGATTTCTTAATGATTTTACCCCGAGTCTGCTTTTGATGTCGAACTCGACGGTCAACCTTAATAGCCAAAGATATCGCTTCATCAAGGGAGCGAGGCCTGGGATGACCTAACATCAAATCAGCCACTGCATCAGACAACCCTGATAAAAAACAATCAATAAAAGCATGTTGCTCCCACCTGGCCATCACCGCCCACCTTCTAAATTCTGCAGCATAAATCTCTACAGTGTTATGGCCTTGTCTGAGGGTCTTAAGTTTCCTCTCTGACGTGGTTGCTATTTCAGGACCATTGTACATAACTGCCATAGCCTAAAAAAAAACCAAAACGGATGCCAGGGCCTCATGGTTATCGGGCAGACTGTATGCCCACGATTGTGAATTCTCTGCCAATAAAGTCTTTATTAGAATGACCCTCTACCTCTCAGATCCTGATGCCGTAGGACATAGCTCAAAATATGAAAGGCACCGATCTTTAAAATTCCGAAAGTCGGCCCTATGCCCGGAAAATTTCTCAGGGAGAGGTAACCTGGGCTCCAGAACCAGGGGGGATGACACTGGAGCAGTAGGTGTTTAAATGTTTTGTATAACCTCAGATAGTTGGCAAATCTGAGTCTGCTGGATGTTAACCGTGAGAGAGAGTTGGTTAACAGCCCTAATCAACAATTCAACATAACTGGCCAGTGTATCCATGGACATTCTGTTGGTCTGCTGTTCTGTAACGATTGTATAACGTATTGGTGTAGCGACACAGACGTCTGATTATTGTGTGATCTGCAGAATCACCAATAATACAGACTCTATACCTGATTATGTGGTGATCTGCAGTATCACCAATAATGCAAGTATAGAAGGCAGAGCTGTAGTGACAATGGTGTTTGGTGTAACAATAGAGAGTAGATCTTACCAGAGGGGCTGGAGAGAGCTACCAGTGGAAATGGCAGATAGTTTGACTAAGCCTCACCAGAGGAGCTGCTGGGTACTATCTGCCACCAACCTGTGCTAGGCCCCACCAGAAACCTGGAGGGTACTAGCCACAATGGAAGCTGAGTAGCAAGGAGCCCACACCAGAGGGACTGGTGAGTGCTATCAGTAACAGTAACTAGATAGTTAAACTAGACCTCACCAGAGGAGCTGGTGGGTACTATCGGTGACAAGGGCTCACTGGAGAGTAGGAGGGTCAGACAGGCAAGGTTCAGCAACAGAGAGGCAGGTACAGTACAAAATCAGAAGGCAAGAGAATAGTAATGATTCAGGCAGAGGTTCGGCAACTAGATCAGATGGGCAGAAGTACAGAAACGTTGAGCAGAATCAGAGTCAAAGATAAGCTAGAGTCGTACACAGAATATCAATAATACAATAAGGCAATAATCCTAGTCTTGTGTGAAATCCCTGGTTTCCTCCCAGATCAAAACACACCGGAACTAGTCTAAGGTCAGAGCGCTAACACTGACGTATTCGCAACAGCAGACAGTTTGCAAGTGAGCGGAGAAAGCTTATGAAGCCGCGAGGAGAGCCCACAGCCACGCCTCTGCCAATCAGCCAATCTGGGCGCTGTGAGTCTCTCCTGATGTCAGCCGACCGGCAGGTCAGCTGACGCGCCTTCCCCCAGCATAAAGGTCCTGTCTCCGTGCGCGCCTGCGAGAGACAGCGACCCCATGAACAACCGACACTCCCGTCCCTGGCATGCTGGATGCCAGCGGAACGGGTGAGGCCTCAGAACTGAGAACAAAGGCAGCTGAAGAGACATCCTGCGTACCTGCAGCCGCCATCACAGGGGATGTTACATGTCTATTGCAGGTGACATATCATCTTCAGGAAAAATACGGGACAACGCATCTGGCTTAGTGTTTCTTGAACCAGGTCGAAATGTAATATGAAACGAAAATCTTGAAAAAAAAAGTGCCCATCTCGCCTGTCTAGGATTGAGTCTTTTTGCCGTCTTCAGGTATTCCAGGTTCCTGTGATCCGTGTAAATCAATATATCTTGAGAAGCTCCTTCCAATAAATACCTCCATTCCTCCAAGGCATACTTAATAGCTAGTAACTCCCTGTCCCCCACGTCATAGTTCCTTTCTGCGTCAGACAATTTCTTAGAAAAGAATGCTATGGGATGAAGGAGAGCTTTTTCACCCGATCTCTGAGATAAAATTGCACCCACTGCCGAGTCTGAAGTGTCCACCTCAAGAATGTATGGTAAAGCTGGGTCAGGATGCTTGAGAATGGATGCGGACGTAAATAGTTTCTTGAGTTTTTCCAGGGCACACTGGGCTTCAGAGGTCCATTTGAACGTAACGTGTTGCCGGGTTAGACTTGTAATGGGTAAGATGATGGCAAAAAAATTCCTGATACATTTTCTGTAAAAATGTGCAAATCCCACAAATCTTTGTACTGCTTTCCTGTTGACAGGGGCTGGCCACTCCAAAATGGCCTGAACTTTCTGTGGATCCATGGTTAATCCCTCAGCAGAGATAATGAGTCCCAAAAACTGAATTGTATGTTGTTCAAACTCACATTTCTCGGCCTTTGCATAAAGACTATGCAGTCGTAATCGCTCCAGTACCTGACAGACTTGTCTCCTATGTTCTTCCAAGATGCTGAAAAAATCAAGATGTCGTCCAAGTAGACTACTAAGAAGTGATCGATAAATTCCCTTAGTACAGGCATGGGCAAACTTGGCCCTCCAGCTGTTACGGAACTACAAGTCCCACAATGCATTGCAGGAGTCTGACAGTCACAGTCATGACTCATAAAGGCAAATGCATTGTGGGACTTGCAGTTCCGTAACAGCTGGAGGGCCAAGTTTGCCCATGCCTGCCTTAGTACATCATTCATGAAGTTCTGAAAGGTGGCAGATGCATTACAAAGCCCAAAGGGCATGACCAGGTATTCGCAATGACCATAGCGTGATCTGAAGGCTGTCTTCCATTCATCTCCTTCTCTTATTCTTACTAGATTATAGGCACTTCTGAGATCCAGTTTTGTGAAGATCTTAGCATCTCACAGTTTCTGAAACAGATCTGGCATCAGTGGTAAAGGATACCTATTTTTGATTGTGATTTTGTTTAATTCCCGATAATCGATGCAAGGCCTGAGAGTTCCATCCTTCTTCTGTACAAAAAAGATTCCAGCACCAGCAGAGGACTTAGAAGGTCGAATAAAGCCTTTTCTTACATTTTCCTCGATGTATTCTCTTAACACCTCTTGTTCTGGCTCTGACAGAGGAAACATTCGGCTAAAAGGAATTGCTGAACCAGGAAGTAGATCGATGGGACAATCGTATGGCCGATGAGGGGGTAATACGTTTGCTTTCTTCTTATCGAAAACATCAAGAAAGGCATGGTATTGTTCAGGTATGACTTCCTGTAAAGAAGTTGTGCAAAGAAGAGCACCTACTGATTCTGACTGATCCATGATGCAACTCTGGTCACAGTAGGTAGAGGGAAAAGATATGGTGCCAGAAGACCAATTGATAGCAGGGTTATGTGCCTGAAGCCACGGTAAACCTAAGATGACAGGATGTAATGGTGATGTAAGGAGATCCAATCTTAGCTGTTCTTTATGTAACCCTTGAATAGTGGTGGCTATGGGTAGTGTTTCCCAGATGACAGGTCCAGAGCTGACTTCACTACCATCAGCTAGATGAATCAGAAGATGATTCTTTTTATACTGCATAGGAATTTGATGAATGGTAGCAAAAGTAATGTCCATAAAACAACTACACGCACCGGAGTCAATGATGGCTGATACTTCAAGGTTTCCTTCGATTAACTGAAAAGAAACAGGAACAGAAAAATGGTTAGAAGCCGGTCGGATAATCTGAAAATTACATACAGGTTGTTTCCACTGAGCTTGCTTCTTACCAGGCATACGAACTGGGCATGCTTCTAGGAAATGGCCGGCTGCACCACAATAAAAACATAAATTCTCCTGACGTCGTCTCTGTCTTTCTTCTGGGGGAAGACGAGGACGGATTACACCGATCTGCATTGGTTCAGGTTGATCTTCAACTGTCACAGGAGCAGAAGGACTGGTAGGAAAGGAAGGTACCCAATTGAAGCGTGGATTACGCTCACTGACTCTCTCCAACTGGCGTTCTCGGAACCACCTGTCAATTTGAACTGCAGCAGTGATCAATAATTCTAGAGTAGCGGGAGCATCAGCTCTAGACAGTTCATCCTTAATATGGGCTGAGAGTTCCTTCCGGTATTGATACCTTAGTGCAGAATCACTCCAGTCAATGTCGGCCGCCCAACGGCAGAATTCTGAAGTGTATTCCTCCACCGTCCGGCGACCTTGACGTAAGTAACCTAATGCGGTCTCAGCAGTAGCACTGCGCTGGGGGTCATCATACAAAACTGCCATAGCAGCAAACAGGGTTTCTGAAGTTGCTAGGGATGCATGTTTATGTTCCATGAGATTATGGGCCCATGCTTGGGGTTCACCCTGAAGCAAGGAAATGATGAGTCCCACCTTGATTTCTTCGCAGAAGTAAGTGCGAGGTTGCAGGCTGAAATACAGCTGGCAGGAGTGACGGAAGGCACGGAATTTGGTTCTGTCCCCAGAAAAACGTGGCTCAGGAGGAGGTGTTGCAGCTGGAGGTGCCAGAGCTGTATTGTTGACTGGACTGGAGGAGGGTTAGTTACTGGAGCTTGTGTGCCGGTTGCAGATAGTGCACCAACTCTTCCTTCCAGGCCTAAATGGCTGGCCTGTAATTCCTTAATGGCATCAGTCAGGGCTGCCATTTGTTCGTATAGTGTAGACAGAACCTTCGCTGCCTCAGCGGTCTCCATGTAGTGGCTGTAGTATTCTGTCACGTACCTGGAATTATGGAATTAGACCGTTACGTTGAGGGCAGCAACTCCTGCGGCTTACCAACCAAAGGCCCTGCGCTGGGAAAAGGGCACTCCGGTTGACACGGGGCAGAATCGCTTGCAGAACCAGTAGTTGAAGCAGACCGGAACTGGAGACTTCTGCAGGACGGGTCTGGTACTGCAATAACCCGTACACCAGTGATGATCTTGACACGCAGATCCTGTAGTGAATAGACAGAAAAGCAGATCCTTGACAGGCCGAGGACGGTAACAGAGCGGGTAGTCAGACAGGCAGGGTTCGGCAACAGAGCGGGTTCTCAGACGGGCAAGGTCCGGCAACAGAGCGGGAAGTTGTACGTAGCAGGGGTCAAAGCCAGAGCGGATAGTCAGACAAGCCAAGGTCAGCATGGAGCAGGATCAGGAAACAGGCAGACAGAATGTCAGGTCACGGGAACCAAACTAGCTGCAATACTACAGCACAGAGGTCTGGGCTCTCCAGGCTTAAATAGGCCTTTTGGCGCACACCGCGCAACGCACGCACAGCATAGTGCGTCACTCACGCACGGCGCAACGTGTCACGCGCGCATGCGCAAACACACGCACGCGCTCAAACAAGGAAAGATGCATAAAACAGACATCCCTGCGCATGCACGTGCATAACCCTCATGCTAACGACTTCCGGCGCCAATGCTTACGAGCACTGACAGACCACCCTGCAAGGCGGCCCGCCGGGACCCCCCAGGATGACTGCCAGCATCCGCATGTGCCAGCCGCCTCACCTGGACAGGTAACTGACCGTGACACAGTAGTTAGCCAGGCATAAGTAGGAGACCCAGTATAGGTAGGTAGGCATAGGTAGGTGCCCCAGTAGTTAGCTAGGCATAGATAGGAGTCCCAGTATAGGTAGGTAGGCATAGGTAGGTGCCCCAGTAGTTAGCTAGGCATAGGTAGGAGTCCCAATATAGGTAGGTAGGCATAGGTAGGTGTTCCAGTATAGGTAGATAGGCATAGGTAGGTGCCCCAGTAGTTAGCTAGGCATAGAAAGGAGACCCAGTATAGGTAGGTAGGCATAGGTAGGTGCCCCAGTATTTAGCTAGGCATAGGTAGGAGTCCCAGTATAGGTAGGTAGGCATAGGTAGGTGCCCCAGTAGTTAGCTAGGCATAGGTAGGAGTCCCAGTATAGGTAGGTAGGCATAGGTAGGTGCCCTAGTATAGGTAGGTAGACATAGGTAGGTGCCCTAGTATAGGTAGGTAGGCATAGGTAGGTGTCCCCGTATAGGTACTTAGGTAGGTGTACTTAGGTAGGTGTCCCAGTATAGCATAGGTAGGTGCCCCATAGGTAGGCATAGGTAGGTGTCCCAGTATAGGTAGATAGGCATAGGTAGGTGCCCCAGTAGTTAGCTAGGCATAGAAAGGAGACCCAGTATAGGTAGGTAGGCATAGGTAGGTGCCCCAGTATTTAGCTAGGCATAGGTAGGAGTCCCAGTATAGGTAGGTAGGCATTGGTAGGTGCCCCAGTAGTTAGCTAGGCATAGGTAGGAGACCCAGTATAGGTAGGTAGGCATAGGTAGGTGCCCTAGTATAGGTAGGTAGACATAGGTAGGTGCCCTAGTATAGGTAGGTAGGCATAGGTAGGTGTCCCCGTATAGGTAAGTAGGTGTCCCAGTATAGCATAGGTAGGTGCCCCAGTAGTTAGCTAGGTATAGGTAGGAGACCCAGTATAGGTAGGTAGGCATAGGTAGGTGCCCTAGTATAGGTAGGTAGGCATAGGTAGGTGCCCTAGTATAGGTAGGTAGGCATAGGTAGGTGTCCCCGTATAGGTAAGTAGGTGTCCCAGTAGTTAGGTAGGCATAGGTAGGTGTCACAGTATAGATAGTTAGGCAGGCCCTGGCTGGCACAGTAATAGCAATTACCAAGGTCCAGCTGCAACAGATAGGGCTGTATAATGCAGTGTCAGTGGGCAACACAAAAAAAAAACACATCAGGAGAACGTTAGCTCTCAAAAGAGCTGTTGAGGGGTGCTATTTTAGCAATAACAATCAGCCAGGAGCAAGCTAACAAGCCTACAAGAGCCTAACTAATCTTTCCCTTTGAGAGTCTGCCAGCAGCTGTCCCTTCACTAATTAATGCAGGCACACGAGTGAGTGTAATGGCCAGCGCTGCCTGCCTTTTATAAGGCAGGAGTGGCTCCAGGAGAGAGTGTAGCCTAATTGGCTACAATGTGCCTGCTGACTCTGATGGAGAGGGTCAAAGTTGACCCTAATGCTGCACTATGGGGGGCGAACCGAAATTCCGGAAAAGTTCGCCTTACATGGCGAACGCGAACCACCGGAAGTTTGCCTGTAACCGTTCGCTGGCGAACCGTTCGGGTCATCTCTAATACTGATATCCACCTCGTGGATCACTGCTGTTTCACTGTCCTGTCTTTACTTATACATGTGTGCCCCAGGCATATGTGCAGGTAAGCAGGCAGTTAAACATCCCTCTTTGCCAAATAAAGAGACCAATTAGATGCCTGTAGTTTTATTGGCTTTGATAAAAGGCAAGGTGTTATTAGGAGCTAAATAGGAAGAATATATGCAGTAAGCACCTGTGGTGATAATACATACAGACAGCAAAAACATCCTATAATATGACAGGCATATATCAAGTATGTATATACAGTATAGGATAATAGGACATTAAGATTGTCACAATAAGAACTGAACAGCATGAACAAGTATCACAGTGAGGTACCGACAGAATTCATTTTAACATAAGCATACCACATAGCAGAATTAAGCTAACACTTAAACTGCTACTAACATCATGAATATATGTCTAAATCTTCTAAGAATAGTTCTAATGATAACAGTGTCCTTACCAGCATTGCATTCATTTAAGTATATGGCAGAATAGCAGCTTTATATAAGAAATGTGCTGGCTCACAGAATCACTTCACAGAGTAAATTCTCCACAGAGCACTTGCAGTGGGCGTGTACCAAATGTGATGTCAAAGTAGGAGTTACAATAGAAAAACAAGCTGTGACTAGCTGGTCACTGGTACGCAGCAAAAACTCTTCTTTACATGTCTTAAGGCATGGCAATGTCACTGCCTGTATATTGATGTGAAGATCTCTATGGTATTGTGATTTCCTGTATTCACTCTGTGTTCCTCACTGCTCTAAATAAGCTGCGTTACCTGGTGGTGGTGTATGTTTTATTTCTGCATGTTTTTCTTCAGCAAAGAGTTCTAATCTGTTATACTGGGTACCTATCTGCGTGTACAGACCATTCTGCTCCACCACACTTGTACAACTCATATACTCTGTACAACGCTGCGTAAGATGTCGGCGCTATATAAATACTAAATAATAATAAAAATAATAATACATTCAAATTCTCTACTTTCCCAATTGTCCTACACTTTTCCTCAACCGACAGCCAAATTCTTTAGTAACACACCTATTATCCAATCTCCACTGTCTGCGTGTTATATAGGCCTGAACCTCCGATTTTCGGCTTGCGAACCTCGAACGCGAACCTTCGCCAAAAGTTCGGTTCGCGCGAACTTTCGTGAACCGCAATAGACTTCAATGGGGAGGCGAACATTGAAAACTAGAAACATTTATGCTGGAAAGAACAGTGATGGAAAAGATGTTTCAAGGGCTCTAACATCTGAGTTTTTGCATAGAGGAGTGGGATACATGCCAAAAGTCCCAGGGAAAAATCTGCATTTGACGCACAGCAGCGTTTTAAGGGCAAAAATCACATTGCATGCTAAATTGGTGGCCTAAAGTGCTTTAAAACATCTTGCATGTGTATGCATCAATCAGGTAGTTTAATTAGTGTACTGCTCCACACTGACAGACCAAATTCACTGTGTAATTCACCGCACACAGCTGTTTGTGTAGTGACGGCCATGCTGGACTGGTGTGCACCATGACGAGACTGCAGGCCATGGCGGTTTTCAAGCCCATATGGTCGCTGGGCTGAGGTAGCTGAATGACAGAACAAGAGTGACTGTCCAGCTGATCGAATTTGGTCTGTCCACAATGGAGCAACGACCTTATTATCTTGGGTGTGCCACCACCCGAGACACTCATATAGTCAGCGGTCATTGCTTCATTGTGATACGCAAGCCCCTTCACCGTGGCAAGGTAACTATCACGAAGGGGAATTGACACATGTATATGCCTTTTGTTTTGTTGTTGCAGCTGCAGTGTAGCCAGAAAAATGAGGCAGGCATGTACACGCACCAGAAAAATTGTTATAGTGGCCGCTGCTAGCAGCGGCCTTAAAAATTTAGGAATCTGCCTGGAGTCCTGGACCCTGTTGGTGGTGGCGGAGAAGGCAGTCAAGCGGCCTGCAGGCAGAGATACTGTGTGGGGCGTGACTTAGTCTTGGGGCAGGCAGTCACACGGCGTACAGGCAGAGATGCTGTGTGTGGGGACTGATTTAGTCTTCGGGCAGGCCTGACCGTGCTTTGCAGACCACGTGGTCAGATGGACCCTTTACCCAATGCTGTGTGCCAGAGATGACACTGTCACAGGAGCCCTAGTGGTCAGACCGTGAAATGCCTTCCAAATGGTACCAGCGCACGGATTGTGCGAACTCTGGTCGCAGACAATGCGTAGGAACCATTGGGAATTGGCCGCAGACAAACCAGAAGGGAGCCTGTGAGGTACGGTAATTACAACTTTACACACTATTTCAGGGTATAACTGCCACCACCTCTGTTTTCTGAGACAGAGGAACTCACTAACTGGTTATTTCTCGACCTGCAAATAAAAACGGTTAAACACACTCTATTCTGTCTATATCTCAACAATAGTAGCGTCTCTTCAGAAGTCTGGTTCAGTTGTGCGGCTGATAAGCAGGGTAGCGGAACAGTGAATGACTTTGATGAAGTCTTTTATTCACGGCAATATAAATAATTAATATATACAGACAATTATTAAAATCAACTATTATTAAAACAGTAATAGCCAGTATGAAATAAAAAAGGAGAAAATACTTAGGGTTTGTGGAAATATGTCCGTTCTGGGAAAACTTGTAGAGTTCCTTTTGTTCAGTTCAGCAAAGTTTAAAATCCAAGCAAAATGGAAAGTGTCCTTTGTTCAGTTCAGACAAGATGGCTGATCAAGATGGCCGCTAGCCATGTGTCCTTTGTTTCAGCTCAGACAAGATGGCGGCCAACCACATGGCCCCCTGGCTGGCAGAGTGCTTTCATGAAGGTGGAATTTGGACGACTGCGGGCCCGCCTGCCGGCCATGTGCTTTTGATGAAGCTGGTTTGGGGGTGAGAGATTTTAGGGCTAAACTTATAAAATGCCGTAACTCATGAACGATACACGTTATATTTAGGGGGATAACAGATTCATACTTGTCGGAAAATACAGATTAATATGACATCAGACATGGATAGGGCAGCGGGTCAGGTTCCTGAGAAGATTCATACCTGGGTTGTGGGGGCCCTGGGCCCCTCTTGACTGGTATCAAGAGATTCAACATGACTCTACGGATCCAATGATACCGCTCTCATAACTACCCTATTTACTGTATTCTGTAAATAGGCAAAAAATTATATAAAACATTCATTTCTTCCTGGTAAGGCTGCAGCCAGGCTGTCTGGTATCAAGCTGTGACTAGCTTCCTGGGATCTCCCTGTATGAAAAGGACCTTTTGGTTCCTTTAATTAACATCTGTATGTGAAATCAGCTTGGACAAGCTTTGAGTTTACACCTCTGGTTAACAGGTCACAGGCACCAGGTTTCATGAAAAGAACTCTGCTGCTCTTATGAAGGCAGCAGAGACCCTCCAGGCTGGACTGCCTGGTATCCAGAGACATGAGATTCTGATTTGGCAGCACAACGGCAATCGAGGCAGGAAACCGACTGCGGTTGCGTTTTCGTTTCTCACTGCTGTTCCGTGACAGACACCACTTGCCTTTCAACATCACGGTACAGTTTGGGTATCACCTTTTTTGAGAAATAATTGCATATCTTCCACTGCGGTGTGTGGATTTGCTTTTTTGTGCTGCTTTACCTCAGGTGGTCATCCCATTGCAGTTTGTGCTTTGTAAGGTAGTTGTCCCTACGCGGGTCTTGGTCTTTCCACGGCTCAATTTTCGGTGGCAGAGGGTACACATGGCATTGCTCTCATCTGAGGCAGACACACAAAAAAAATTCCACACCGCTGAGCCCGGGGGGATGTCACTTTGGTGGTGGCGGCCGACTGAGTGTTAAGTGGGGTGCCAGAATCAGAGCAGGAGGAGTAAGATATGTCACGCTTACGTGTGGAAGCTGAGACAGATGAGGTGTTCTGTGTTAAATAGTCAACTACGTCCTGACAATATTGGGGGTTGATGGCACGTGCCTTCTTCTGAAGACTGTACTTTGGTCGAGGGCCGCACGGAGGGACGAGGGACGCAGGGCATGCATTTTCAGCCTAATAGAGGTGGTGCATGCCTGAGCGATTAACCAGTCAATTATTGTAGCATGTTTTTAGGGATGCGCAACCTCCCCCCTTTCCATAATTTCACTAGTATGTAACTACCAGGTTAGCTGCTCCCAGCCTGTATTCCTGAGTTTCCCGTTTGCATGGTAAGTAATAGTAGTTATGCATATGATTTGCATCTGAAATTAATGCAAAGTGTGCAGATAGCTTATTATAGGTGCTGCACATGTGAGCTGTTGGTCATTTAAGATGCAGCCTTTGTGGTATGCGCTGGCCCTCTTCTCGCTGTCCATTAACATGTAAGTTACACATTTTTACTTAGCTGCTCCCAAGGTTATACATGTGTTGTTTTTAATTTAGGTTAGGCCACTTGCCCGGAGATCTGCCTCACCGTGGCGCCAGTATATTATACTTTGCATGCAAACTGTAGTGGAAGCCAAAGTTCTTCCATAGTATAATAAATGTAGCATTTGTTTTGGACACAGGGCATGCATTTTCAGCCCAATAGAGGTGGTGCATGCCTGAGTGATTAACCAGTCAATTGAATCAGGTTTTTAGGGATGCGCATCCTCCCCCCTTTTCATGTGTGTGGGGACTGACTTAGTCTTCGGGCGGGCAGTAGCCCTCCGGGATCCATGCTGCATTCATTTTGATAAAGGTGAGGTACTGAACACTTTTTTTGACTTAGGCAACTTCTCTTCTCAGTGACAGTGCCTCCAGCGGAAGGTCCTTTCTGACAGGACGCTTAAGGCAGGGCAAGACAGAAGTTGGATGGAAAATTGTGACAGCTCTGGCCACAGGTCAAGCCTGCGCACCCTGTAGTCCAAGGGTTCATTGCTGCTCACAGTGTCTACATCCATACTTAAGGCCAGGTAGTCGGCTACCTGTCGGTCGAGGCATTGATGGAGGGTGGATACGGAAGGGCTAAGGCAAGGCATTGGACTAAAGAATGTCCGCATGTCCGACATGACCATGAGATTGCTAGAGTGTCCTGTCCTTGTCTGTGTGGACATGGCAGAGGATGACTGGCAGTGATACCTTTATTCCGTTGTGCTGTGACATCACCCTTAAACGCACTGTAAAGCATAGTTGCCAGCTTGTTCTGCAAGTGCTGCATCCTTTCTGCCTTCAGGTGAGTTGGAAACATCTCCTCCATTTTGTGCTTATACCAAGGGTCTAGTAGCATGGCCACCCAGTACAGCTCATTCCCTTGAGTTTTTTTTTATACGGGAGTCCCTCAACAGGCTGGACAGTATGAAAGATGCCATCTGCACAAATTTGGATGCAGACATACTATCCATCTCCTCTTGCTCTTCCTCAGTGATGTCAGATAAATTCTCCTCCTTCCCCCAGCCACGAACAATACCACGGGAAAGTTGAGCAGTACAAGCCCCCTGCGACGCCTGCTGCGGTTGTTCTTCCGCCTCCTCCTCCAAAAAAAGAAAACCTTCCTCATCATCTGACTTCTCTTCCCCACATGACTCTTTCTCATCCTCCTCCCCCCTCTGTGCTGCCGCAGGTGTTAAGGAAACATCTGGTTCTGATGAGAATTGATCCCACAACTCTTCCTCCTGTTCCTGTTCACGCTCCTCCACAGCTTGATCCATCACTCTACACACGGCATGCTCCAGGAAGAAAGCATATGGGATCAAGTCGCTGATGGTGCCTTCACTGCTACTCACCAGGTTTTTCACCTCCTCAAACGGCCGCATGAGCCTGCAGGCATTACGCATGAGTGTCCAGTACTTCGGCCAGAACATCCCCAGCTCCCCAGAGCATGTCCTTTGACTGTAGTTGTAGATACTGTTTGACAGCTTTCTCCTGTTGTAGCAGGCGGTTGAACATCAGGAGGGTCGAATTCCAGCAAATCAGGCTATCACAAATCAAGCGTCTCACCGGCAAGTTGTTTCTCCGCTGAATATCAACAAAGTGTACCATTGCTATGTACGACTGCCTGAAATGCCCACACACCTTTCAGGACAGCTTCAGGATGTCCTGTAAGCCTGGGTACTTAGACACAAATCTCTGAATTATGAGATTCAGCACATGTGCCATGCAGGGTACATGTGTCAACTTTCCCAAATTCAAAGCTGAAATGAGATTGCTGCCGTTGTCACACACCACGTTACCATTCTCCAGTTGGTGCGGGGTCAGCCACTGATCCACCTGTTTGTTCAGATCAGCCAGAAGAGCTGCTCCAGTGTGACTCTCCACTTTGAGGCAAGAAATGTCTAAGATGGCGTGACACCGTCTTACCTGGCATGCAGCATAGGCTCTGGGGAGCTGGGGCTGTGTAGCTGGAGAGGAGATTGCGGCACCAGTAGAGTTGAACTACCACTCAGCCAAGGAGGAGGAGGAGGACGACAGTGAAGAGGATGTAGCAGGAGGAGAGGAGGTGGCAGCAGGCCTGCCTGCAAGCCGTGGAGGTGTCACAACTAGGTCCGCTGCACAGCCACGTACTCCCTGCTTGCTAGCGGTCACCAGGTTGACCCAATGGGCTGTGTAAGTAATGTACCTGCCCTGATCGTGCTTGGCAGACCAGGCATCCATGGTCAGATGGACCCTTGACCCAACTTGCCTTTCAACTTCATGGTACAGTTTGGGTATCGCCTTTTTTGAGAAATAATTGCGGCCTGGTATCTTCCACTGTGGTGTCCCAATGGCCACAAATTTTCGGAAGGCCTCAGAGTCCACCAGTTGGTATGGTAACAGCTGGCAAGCTAACAGTTCCGCCAAGCCAGCTGTCAGATGCTGGGCAAGGGGGGGACTGGCAGATATTGGCTTCTTCCGCTCAAAGATTTCCCTCACGGACACCTGACTGCTGCTGTGTGCAGAGGAGTAGGAACTGCTCAAGGTGAGAGGCAGAGTGGAGGATGGTGGCTGTGATTGTGAAGGTGCAAGGGAGAAAGCGGCTGAAGTTGATGCACCTGAAGGAGGAAGAGGAGAAGGAGGGTGGCTTTGCTTTTGAGTGCTGTTTATCCTCTGGTACTCTTCCCAGTGCAGTTTGTGCCTTTCCTCCATGTGCCTTTGTAAGGTATTTGTCCCTACACTGCTGTTGGCCTTTCCACGGCTCAATTTTTGGCGGCAGAGAGAACAGATGGCATTGCTCTGATCTAAGGCAGACACACAGAAAAAATGTCCAAACCGCTGAGCCCCCCTGGGGTAATGCCACTATGGTGGCATCAGCAACTGACATTGAAGGGCATGTTGGCTGGCTGTCCATAGGTGGTGATACATGGTGCTGGACACTGCCAACAGCTGTTTCTGAAGATGAGATCCCCTTGCTTCTTTCATCAACTTGACTCCTCCTACTCCTCTCTGACTCCCCCTCTGTACTGTCCCCTTGGTCATCTTGTCTCTTAGGATCCCACGTGGCATCCGTATCATCATAATCATCATAATCATCCTCCCCAGCTTCGCTTGTCTCAGAATCTCATAAACTGCACCAACAGCAGGTACTTCATCCTCCTCCTCCTCACACGTTACGTCCATAGTGTCGCCTAACTCAGTCATATGAGGTGGTGTAACTTGCTTAGCGCCTTCATCTTGTTGTAACAATAATGTCTGTGAATCAGTTAATTCTCCACCAAATAACTCCTGCGAAGTGTCAAATGCAGCGGATGTGGTGATTGTAGTAGCGCTGGTGGCTGCGGAAGATGAGGTGCTCTGTGTTAAATAGTCAACCACGTCCTGACAAACTTGGGAGATGATGGGACGTGCCTTCTTCTGAGCACTATACTTTGGGCCAGGGCCGCACAAAATCACGTCAGTGTGACCTCGAACAGACCTGCCGGGTGGCCACTGGCTCTGCCTCTGTCTGTTTTGTCCATATCAGGTGGTTGAAGTGAAAGGTATGCACTGACTTGACTAATACAATGTGCAGTCATACAGGTGCAGTGAAAGGTATGCAGTGACTGGTATTACAATACAATGTGCAGCTGTCACACAGATGCAGTTAACAGGTATGCACGGACTGGTATATTAAACAGCGTGTGGTCACACAGATACTGTGAACAATTATAAAATGACTAGTATTACAAATTTGCAGCTGTCACACACACAGGTACCATGAACAGATGCAGTGACTAGTGGTATATAACATTGCGTGCGCTCACGTAGGTAGGTAGGTAGGTGCACTGAACAGGTGGGTATGCAGTGATTGGCATTACAAATGTGCAGCTGTCACATACACATGCAGGTACTGTGAACAGGTACAGTGACACTGTGTGCGGTCACGTAGGTAGGTAGGTGCACTGAACAGGTGGGTATGCAGTGATTGATATTACAAATATGCAGCTGTCACTCACACACACACACAGGTACCGTGAACAGGTGCAGTGACACTGCATGCGCTCACGTAGGTAGGTAGGTGCACTGAACAGGTGGGTATGCCGTTATAAGGGGGGGGGGGCTCCAGGAGGGAGTGTAGCCTCATTGGCTACCCTGTGCCTGCTGACTGTGATGTAGAGGGTCAGCATATAGTTCGCAGTCGAACCAGCAAAGTTTGCGCAAATAAGTTTGCGTGCGAACCGTTCGGGCCATCTCTAGTGGTATACCGATTTCTACTATCTGACAGCTGCTGTTATTGCACTGTAGAGCAGACATCTGAAACAATGTTTGTTTTCTGAAAATATCTTCTCCCTCCCCCCCCCCCCCCCCACCAAAAAATTATTGGAAAGCAGAACAACATGTTCCTGCCTCGGGTCAATATTCCTGTGGTCACAAAGGAATTAAATAAAGCAATAAAAATGTTTGAATACACTTGAACCCTTGAACTATTTAATAGACTATATTCTCCAAGTGTATCTCTTTCTATAACTAGCCTTATCTTTATGAGCGTTTTAGTGACAATAGACTTTGCCTCACCTAGGACTCCATTTATGTAGAGCTGCCCTTCCTTTAGAAATGTTTTCTCTGAAATTATGAAACACATTTTTTTTCTATGTAATCAACAAGCAAAACAGATACATACTGTAACTGTTAAAACTGCCATTTAGGCTCCCTGCACACTGCAAATCCGATTTGCGATTCCAATTTGAAATTCCGATATTCCCTGGATGCTATCAAAAGAAAAAAGCAGAAAAAATGCAGCATGCAGTACTGATAAAAAAACAGAATTGCATGTGAAAATCGATTAAAAATCGAAATCGGAAACGCATGTAGTGTGCAGGGAGCCTAAAAGTGTTTTGTGTAATGTATCTCTGTAATTACATAGGAAAAGAAAGGGGGTCATTATAACCAATAGGCTTATGTTAATATTTTATAGTATTGAACATTTGTGGTAACCTGAAACAGAATTCACATGAACTTGGCAACAAACTAATTTTGCTTCCATCAAATAAGCAATCTATCCACATCTTTTGTTTGTTTGTTTTGTTTATTCATTTGGTTTTTTTCTGCAGGTTATGGAAAGCAAAGGCCTGCTGCGTGATCCAGAATGCAGGCTTTTCCTCCTCAGTACTGTACAAGGACACCTCTAGTCAATGTTCTTCTTGATAGCAGTTTTATGTTATGAATTATTTATTTATTTATTTATATAGCGCCAACATATTACGCAGCGCTGTACAGAGTATATTGTCTTGTCACTAACTGTCCCTCAGAGGGGCTCACAATCTAATCCCTACTATAGTCATATGTCTATGTATGTATCGTGTAGTGCATGCATCATAATCTAGGGCCAATTTAGGGGGAAGCCAATTAACTTATCTGTATGTTTTTGGGATGTGGGAGGAAAACAGAGTGCCCAGAGGAAACCAATGCAGACACAAGGAGAACATACAAACTCCTTGCAGATGTTGACCTGGCTGGGATTCAAACCAGGAACTCAGCGCTTGTAAGTCAAGAGCGCTAACCACTTTGCCACCATGCTGCCCAATTCATCAGTGATGCTCGGATATCCCGATCACGGATTCTACTGTCCTGCCATGATTGAAGTAAAAATCCGGAAACGGCGTGAGTGATTTCTGAATTTCTGCTGGACTCACAAATTCGACTCAGATTTTTTTTTCCTGTGACAGATGAAATCACGTCTAAACACGGTGGTGATCACGGAATAGCGTTTAAGCTATTCTTAAAGCCCCCATGCATGCTACACTCCCCCAAATTGCATGAATTATAAAGGTGATAAGGGACTACAACTTAAACAAAAAAATTCCAAAAATAACATTTAGTTTTTGAGAAAATGGATTTTAAAGTTAAATCAACACTTTAAATGGGGCTATGAATTGGTAAGAATTGGTTTTAAACAGGGAAATACACTTTAATCAATTGCAGAGGTGATGGCGAGTCCAAATGGCACCTGGCGGTGGTGGTACCACTGGAGGAGGATGAGTGGGCGACGCCACAAAAACACCCAGAGAGGTTTTTGTAAATGTTTTGTTGTTTTGTTTCATGCATCTAACAATGACATGGCAGCAAAGTTGTCCGCCAAAGCAGTCCAAAAATTGTAGCATCAGTGGACCCTGGTGGTGGGTACACAGACTGCTGTTGTCATTCAATACGACATGAGAGGCGGCAGTAGGAGGACTAAGCAGCACTCTGCTGAAGCTCAGAAGAAGAGTATGGCACCTCACTGATGGCACCGCAGCACAATAAATCAGCCCCAAAATGGTACCATCCCTGGACCCTGGTGGTAAGTACCGAGACTGCTGTTGTTCAATAGTACGACTTGAGAGGTGGCAGCCGGAGGATAAGCAGCACTCTGCGGCAGCACAGAAGAAGAGTATGGCACCTCAATGATGGCACTACAGCACAATAAATCGGCCCAAAAATTGTAGCATCCATGGACCCTGGTGGTGGGTACACAGACTGATTTTGTCGTTCAATAGTATGACATGAGAGGACTAAGCAACACTCTGCGGCAGCACAGAAAGAGAGTATGTCACCTCACTGATGGCACCACAGCACGATAAATCAGCCCAAAAATTGTAACATCCCTGGACCCTGGTGGTGGGTACACAGACTGCTGTTGTCATAAAATACAACATGAGAGGCGGCAGCAGGAGGACTAAGCAGCACTGTGCAGCAGCACAGAGATAGAGTATGGCACCTCACTGGTGGCACCACAGAACGATAAATTATCAGCCCAAAAATTGTAGCTTCCGGTGACCCTGGTGGTGGGTACACAGACAGTAGTAAAACTCAGCAGCAGTGAGGAGGAGGACTAAGCAGCAGCACAGAAAGGCATATCCCCACATTGGCACCACAGCATGAGAATTGTGCCCAAAATGTTAAGTATCCATGGACCCTGGTATTGGGAACACAGACTTAAGTATTTTAATCGAGGAACATCAGCGGCAGCACAACTAAGCAGTCAGCATGGCAGCAGAGTATGACCACGGCAACTCATTGATGTCACCACGGCAAAAAAGGAACTAAAACAGGCCGAATACGAGTACAAGGCAGGTTGTAACTTGCTTTGGAAAGGCAGGCCTTGTAAAAAAAATTCCAGCAGCCACTTTATATCCCCCTGTGGCCAAAAGCAGAGGCCAGGGGAGTTTGTCCACATAGGCGGTGGACGGCCGAGAGCGCTTCTCGGTGACCACGCCACCGGCCGCACTGAAGCATCTCTCTGAGAGGACACTGGAAGGGGGGCAGCACAGGACTTCCAGGGCATACTGGGCAAGCTCTCTCCAGATGTCCAGTCTCTTTACCCAATACTCCATGGGGTCCACAGGGCTATCGGTGTCAAGCCCGCTAAATGACCCCATGTAGTCAGACACCATGCTGGTCAGTCGCTGCTGGTGCTGGTTGAAGAAGGATGCTGTGTCTGGCACCTCTGCTTTGGGCAGCTGCACTGCATACAGGCTCTTTCTTAGGCTCAGCAGGTCTCCGGGGAGTCAGCTGCTGCTGCTCTTGCTGGTGGCAGCTGTAGGCACCTGTTGCTGGGTTGGCAGAAAAGCAACAGTGGGGCTGGAAGGCTGGGGGAATGCTTCCAAGAGTCTGCACACAAGGACCTCCTGCAACTCCCTTGTGCATTGCTTGGTGGTGGATGGCGGCATAAACTCCCCCAGCTTCCTCTTCAGATGCGGGTCCAGCATCAAGGTGATCCAGATGTCCTCCCTTTCACACATTTGGATCACCCGGGGGTCCATGAAAAGGCAGTGAAACATGTGCACAGCCATCGGGAACAGGCGGGCATTGGCAAACACATCTTTGTCCCAGAGGAAATGCTTGCAGTCCTCTTCCTGCGGAGTGTTTTTCACCTCAGTCCACCACCCCCCTACAACGCCAGCAGCTCTCTGCCGCTCCCACCCAGCATTCAGGTTAGGGACCTCCAATACATCCTCCTCCACTATCTCTAAGTCCTATTTCTCCTCCTCCTGTGATGTGGATTGTGCTGCCTGATCTGGCTGCCTTAGGGCTGCCTCCCCCTCTTCCATTCGATCAGACATTGCCCTGTCCAGCAGGCAAACCAAGGACACCCACTCACAAACGGATGCCCGCTCCCGGCTCACTATCTTGGTTCCCTGCAGGAAGGGAGTCAGGACCAGGCACACTTGCTGCATCTGTGTCCACTGAGCTGTGGTGATAATCACTTGGAGTTGCTGGTTCTCTTCACTACATATGTACTTGGTAAGAGCCGTCCTGTGCTGCTACAGCCGCTCCAACATCACCAGAGTTGAGTTCCGGCGAGTTGGGACATCAATAATAATCCGTGGACCCTGGCAGAGGGAACATAGACTTTAGTGTTAAATTCCAACATCAGCAACAGCAGGAGGAGGACTAAGGACTCAGCAGCAGCACAGAAAGGTATGTCCCCTCATTGGTAGCACTGCAGCACGGGAATTGTGCCCAAAAATTGTATGCATTCGTGGACCCTGGCAGTGGGAACGCAGACTTAAAGAGACACTGAAGCGGAAAAAAAAAATGATGATATTATGATTTGTATGTGTAGTACAGCTAAGAAAAAAAACATGAAGATCAGATACATCAGTCTAATTGTTTCCAGTACAGGAAGAGTTGAGAAACTCCAGTTGTTATCTCTATGCAAAAAAGCTATTGAGCTCTCCGACTAACTTAGTAGTGGAGAGGGCTGTTATCTGACTTTTATTATCTCAACTGTAATTGAACGGTTTACTTTTCCTCTGCTAGAGGAGAGTTCATTACTTCACAGACTGCTCTGAAAGACTCATTTTAAATGCTGAGTGTTGTGAAATCTGCACATATTATAGGATGATGCAATGTTAGAAAAAATACTATATACCTGAAAATAAAAATATGAGAATATTTTCTTTGCTGCTAATCTTCTAGTAATTATTCATAGTACACAACCAATTCATTATATCATATATTTTTTTTCGCTTCAGTGTCTCTTTAAGTATTACATTTCAGCAGCAGCATGAGGACTCAGCAGCAGCAGCACAAAAAGGCTGCTCCAACATCGCCAGAGTTGAGTTCCAGCGAGCTAGGACATCAATAATAATCTGTGGACCCTGGCAGAGGGAACATAGACTTTAGTGTTTAATTCCAACATCAGCAACAGTAGGAGGAGGACTAAGGACTCAGCAGCAGCAGCACAGAAAGGCATGGCCCCTCATTTGTGGCCCAACAGCATGAAAATAGTGCCCAAAAATTGTATGCGTCTATGGACCCTGTCAGTGGGAACACAGACTTTATTAGTTAAACACAACATTATCATCAGCAGCAGGAGGAGGACTAAGGACTCAGCAGCACCGGAAGGCATAGCCCCTCATTGGTGGCACCACAGCTCGAGAATTGTGCCCAAAATTTGTATGCATCCGTGGACCCTGGCAGTGGGAACACAGACTTTAGTAGTTAAACACAACATCATCATTATCAGCAGGAGGATGACCAAGGCCTTAGTATTTCTTCAGCTTCTTATACTCCTTTATGATATCTCTGTCACTTGACACTGCTACATCTATTACCACCAGGGTTGATCGGATAGCCCTGATCACAAATACGAGTGATCACAAGCATGACTCCACCCACTTCCGAATTGACTCGTGATCACAATCAGAAAGGGATATCCGGCTCGAGTGCTGCTTCAAGTCAAATAACCACATGTAATCATGAATCATGAGTTGGTATTCATGATTAAAAACCCGCTGACTTTAGTGGTTAATAGCAAGCGGAGCCCCACCATACCATGGACGATGTGGGCTGGTATAGCTCAGGGTGCGAAGCCCCACTTGGCAGGGGCTCCGCATTTTGGCTATCCCAGCCTTCATGGGGGACAAGGGGTTAAAAAGACTTAGTAGGGCGGATTCCCTGGAAGCCTGTCATGAAATTAATTGTTCTTTCTTTTGATATATGTAAATTTAAACTTCCTTTAGGTTTGCTACATTAACTATCATTTACCGCATTTAAATGTATTTTTTTTTCCTTTGAATCTGTAAAATCCATTTTTCTCAAAAACTATAAGGTCTTTTTGAAAAAACTCTCCCTTGTTCCCACTGTTCTTCTTAACATAACCTGCATATTTGGTGTTTCTAGCATGTAAGGGGGCTTTGCTATTAACCTCCCTGGAGTTCAAATTTCCCCAGTATTTCTGTGCAAAAAGTGATCCAATTAATTTTCATAACCTTTTTTTTCCCCTGTAACTTGCCAAAATGTGTCAAGCAAGGGTCTAGTACAGCCTTTCTCAACCTTTCTACCCTGGAGGAACCTTGCAAATAACTTTTGGATCTCAAGTAACCCCTGTAAACAATTGTTTGATCCCGAGGAACCCCTGCATTTATTTTGCAGATGGCATGGTCTTTAAAAGTATGTGTGTAACGATCGGTGTCAGCACACAGAGAGTATCTGCAGTATCACCAAGAATACAGATTTATACCTGATTATTGATGATCTGCAGAATCACCAATAATACAAGTATAACTAACCTCTGGACACCTGATAAAGTGTAAGTGTTTGGTGTAACAGTATATGAGCATGGACCACCTGAAGAGCAGGTGACCCTAGACCGTATAATGAGTATCTCCTGGTAGGTTGGAGATACACAGAGTCAGTGATTCCTGGAACAGCTGTGAATCAGACTCTACTGCAGTCAAAGGACTCCAATGAGATTGAGTCCCTGACTGAATTGCAGAGAGGTCCCTCTCGGAGACAGGGAGCCCCTGCAGCTACTGGGCACCCCACCGGGGGGGTCACAGATAGAAGGGTCGGTCAGGCCGGGTCGGCAACACACGAGCAGATAAAGTACAGAGACAGAAGGCTGATACAGTAACCAGGGACAGGCAGGGTTGGCAACAGGTAATCAGATGTGCAAAGGTACCGAATCAGTGAGAAGGAGTCAAGAGAGCAATAGGTCATAACAGATATCAAGCAGAGGCCTAGTCTGGAGTGTGAGGTCCGTGGTCTCAACACTCAGGGACTGATCTACAGAATAACACAGCAATGACACAGTATCCCTAATCTTGGGTGTGAGGTCCGTGGTCTCAACACCCTGGAACTGGTCTAAAGTATAACACAGTAATAATACAATATCCCTAGTCTTGGGTGTGAGGTCCGTGGTCTCAACACCCTGGAACTGGTCTAAAGAATAACACAGTAATAACTCAGTAATCTGGCTAAGTGTGAATTCCCAGGTCGACCTGGTTCTAACACACTAAAGGATCTGACTATGGTCTGAGTCCTAACACATAAGCATTCGCAACGGCAGACAACCAGCCACTGACAGACGAGAAGTATATATAGCAGAGCGCTCCCCAGCACCACCCAGTCCCATTCAACCAATCAATTACTGCGCTGGGATCAGCTGATCGTCCTGATCAGCTGATCCCTCTCCTATTGGCATAAAGGGCTTGCCTGTTAGCGCGCGCGCGTAGCTCTCCATCTGTGTTCACTACTAGGCTCAGACAAACCAGACGCATGCCGCTGCGGAGAAACCGCCGGTCTGAACACGGATTCAGCCGCCCCGCTGTCAGACCGCGCGGCGGTGTCTCCGCAATCCATTACAGTACCCCCCCCCCCCCCCCCCGAGGAGTGGACTCCGGACACTTCCCACCAGGCTTCCCAGGATGTAAGTCATGAAACTCCTATTTTAATTCCTCCGCATGCATGCGGCAATCTGGCACCCAAGATCTCTCCTCTATGCCATATCCTTTCCAGTGGACCAGATATTGCACGGAATTCTGCACTAAGCAAGAGTCCAGGATCTTTTCAATTTCACACTCTGGTTGGTCATCCACCAACACAGGGGGGAGGGGGGGGAATCCACGTGTACTGCTGGCTTCAAAAGAGACACATGGAAAAGCTATTGTTCTGTCATGGAAAACTAAAGATCCTCCACCACTACAACATATCCTATATATCTATCAATACAACATAGAAATTGAAGAATTCCATCAAAAGAAAAACCACTGTTTTTAGTAAATTTATGAGAATCAAATCTACTTGTAATATACACCATCTACCTGTAATGAGCATCACCCACCTGTAACAAACAAAACCAATATGTCACGTCATGTTCAGTTAACAAACCTTATGACTCAACACTACTAATGCTTCATACAATGTTTTTTCAAGATAATGCTTACGTATTAAAGTGGAATATAACCCTGCATTTCAACTTTGCTCTAAAACATTATTTACAGTATATTATATGCAACCAGCATTTTTTTTTTACTAGACCAGCATTGGAAGGGTTACACAGGGCTTTAAAGTTCCTTTAGATTTCTGCAGACGCATCCGAAGCTGAAAAGAGATACATTTTGTTTACAGAAATGTATCTAAGTGTTGAATGACTCATCTCTCTGACTGAGAAGGAGCTTGGAGGATTGCCAAAGAGTGTGTAACTGTTTATCAATAGATACATAGAATGTAACAATCTGAACTTCTGCATATCTCTCCACGGAACTTGAAACGTCTGTGTTTAACCCTTCCAATGCTGGTCTAGTAAAAAAAAAATGCTTTTTGCATATAATATGCTGTAAATAATATTTTAGAGCAAAGTTGAAATGCAGGGTTATATTCCGCTTTAACCTCCTGAGCGGTCTGGACGAGCTCAGCTCGTCCATCACCGCCGGAGGCTGCCGCTCAGGCCCTGCTGGGCCGATTTTTATCAAATAAAGTGCAGCACACGCAGCCGGCACTTTGCCAGCCACGTGTGCTGCCTGATTGCCGCCGCTCTGCGGCGATTCGCCGCGAGCAGCGGTGAAAGAGGGCCCCCCTAGCCGCCTGAGCCCTGCGCAGCCGGAACAAAAAGTTCCGGCCAGCGCTAAGGGCTGGATCGGAGGCGGCTGACGTCAGGACGTCGGCTGACGTCGATGACGTCACTCCGCTCGTCGCTATGGCGACGATATAAGCAAAACAAGGAAGGCCGCTCATTGCGGCCTTCCTTGTTTATTCTGGGCGCCGGAGGCGATCGGAAGATCGCCTCCGGAGCGCCCTCTAGTGGGCTTTCATGCAGCCAACTTTCAGTTGGCTGCATGAAATAGTTTTTTTTTTATTTAAAAAAAACCCTCCCGCAGCCACCCTGGCGATTTAATCAGAACGCCAGGGTGGTTAATGAAACAATAACACTAACAGTATTTCTGAACCTGTTACTATCCAGAAGTTAGTTCTATTATAATTTTTATAATTTTATAACTTTAATTTTAGTTATGTTCTCACTTTGTTGTTTATATACATAACATTACAACCATACAGACTTGTTAATGTAATGATATACTAATTTGTGTACACGAAATGGACTAGGTTGTAATGTCAACTTGTTATTTTGCTTAAAATTTAAATAAACAAAGTTAAAAAAAAAAAAAAAAGAGAGACACATGGGGCTTGATTCACAAAGCGGTGCTAACTGTTAGCACGCCTGTGAAAACCCCCTTAGCACGTCTAAACAAGCTTTTCGCGCATAAAACTTTACACGCGCAAAACTTTATGCGCGTAAAACTTTACGCGCGTACTGCACAGAGCGCAGGGCGCACCGCGCAAAGTACCCATTAAAGCCAATGGGACTTAGCGCGCGTAAAACTTTGCGCGCGTAAAACTTTGCGCGCTCAAAGTTAGCGCGCAATCTCATTGAGAAATCCGATGCTAACCTACTTAGCACCCTGGTTAGCGCGTCTAAAGACTTTAGACGTGCTAAGTAGGTTGGCACCGCTTTGTGAATCAAGCCCATGGAATGATCTCACACCTCTCATACTGGCTGGGAGATCAATCGCGTAAGTGACATTATTGATTTTCTTGGAAACTGGAAATGGTCCTATAAATCTAGGGCCCAGTTTGGGGGACAGTTGTTTCAAGGCCAAATGTCGAGTGGACACCCACACCAAATCTCCTGGAAAGAACTTCCACTCCACAGACCGTTTTTTATCTGCCTGTCTCTTCTGGGTTTGGAAAGCTTTCCCCAGATTCTTCTTAACCATTCCCCAAATCTCTTTTAGAGCTAGAGTTGAGCCGAAATTTTCGTAATTTCGCATTACTATAATTACGCATGCGAAATTTGCGATTACGATGCGAAATTAGCGTAGCGTAATTGCCATTAAAATCGTAATTGAAAATACCGTAAGCGTAATTTTCAATGCGTAATTTCACGTTTCGTTCATGCCGTAATTTCGCATTAAACGCTACCGTAATTTCGCGTTAAACCGCAACGCTCCGTATAATGTAAAAAAGCCGCCGACTTTAAGGGTTAATAGCAAAGTCCCCTTAAATGCTAAGAGCCTCAAATTTGGAGAATATATTAAGGAGATCAGGAGGAATAAGAGGAAATTTTTTTTTTTTCAAAAAGACCTTATAGTTTTTGAGAAAATCGATGTTAAAGTTTCAAAGTAAAAATGTATACATTTAAAAACCCGACGACTTTAACGGTAAATAGAAAGCCTGCTTAAAGTTTAGGAACACCAAATTCCTAGGGTATATTAAGGGGATCAGTGGGAATAAGAGGAAAAATTTTTTTTCAAAAAGACCTTATAGTTTTTGAGAAAATCGATTTTTAAGTTTCAAGGGCAAAAATGTCTTTTAAATGCGGAAAATGTCAGTTTTTTTTGCACAGATAACAATAGTGTATTATTTTCATAGATTCTCCCAAGTGGGAAGAGTTTTACTTACTTCGTTCTGAGTGTGGGAAATATAAAAAAAAACGATGTGGGGTCCCCCCTCCCAGACCCCTTTAACCCCTTGTCCCCCATGCAGGCCCGGGATAGCCAGAATGTGGAGCACCGGCCGCGTGGGGCTCCGCACCCTGACTATACCAGCCCGCATGGTCCATGGATTGGGGGGTCTCGGAAGGGGAGGGGCAGCCAAGCTTTCCCCTCCCCCTCCGAGCCCTTGTCCAATCCAAGGACAAGGGGCTCTTCTCCACCTCCGATGGGCGATGGAGGTGGAGGCCGCGATTTCCTGGGGGGGGGGGGGGTTCATGGTGGAATCTGGGAGTCCCCTTTAAAAAGGGGTCCCCCAGATGCCCACCCCCCTCCCAGGAGAAATGAGTATAGAGGTACTTGTACCCCTTACCCATTTCCTTTAAGAGTTAAAAGTAAATAAACACACAAACACTTAGAAAAAGTATTTTAATTGAACAAAAAACATAACCACGAAAAAAGTCCTTTAATATTCTTAATTAACCATTAATACTTACCTGTCCCTTTAAATAAATGATCCCTCGCAATAGCCTCGGAAATGTTCTATCAGTTACAATGTAACTAAGTTATTACAATGTAACAACTTTGTTACATTGTAACTACGCCGCACCCGACGCCACTCGCCGCTCACCCGCCGCATACGCGTCTGCGCTGCACAGACCCGACAGAGCTCTGAGCTATATAGCTCAGAGCTCTCTAAGCATTTTTGTATTTGGGCTCCAAGGAGCCCCATTGGTCCTTAGCAGACCAATGGGGTTCCTTCTGATTTGAAGGAACCCCATTGGTCTGCTAAGGACCAATGGGGCTCCTTGGAGCCCAAATACAAAGATGCTTAGAGAGCTCTGAGCTATATAGCTCAGAGCTCTGTCGGGTCCGTGCAGGACGCTAAAGTCCCCGCCGGCTCCGCTGCCCTCCCCGCCTCTCCCACATGTCACCCACATGTCACCCACATGTGGGTGACATGTGGGTGACAGGTGTGGGCGGGGTGCACAGCGGGGGCCAGCGGGGACTTAGCGTCCTGCACGGACGCGTATGCGGCGGTTGAGGGGCGAGTTGTTACATTGTAACAAAGTTGTTACATTGTAATAACTTTGTTACATTGTAACTGATAGAACATTTCCGAGGATATTGCGAGGGATCCTTTATTTAAAGGGACAGGTAAGTATTATTGGTTAATTAAGAATATTAAAGGACTTTTTTCGTGGTTATGTTTTTTGTTCAAATAAAATACTTTTTCTAAGTGTTTCTGTGTTTATTTACTTTTAACTCTTAAAGGAAATGGGTAAGGGGTACAAGTACCTCTATACTCATTTCTCCTGGGAGGGGGGGTGGGCATCTGGGGGACCCCTTTTTAAAGGGGACTCCCAGATTCCACCATGAACCCCCCCCCCCCAGGAAATTGCGGCCTCCACCTCCACCGCCCATCGGAGGTGGAGAAGAGCCCCTTGTCCTTGGATTGGACAAGGGCTCGGAGGGGGAGGGGAAAGCTTGGCTGCCCCTCCCCTTCCGAGACCCCCCAATCCATGGACCATGCGGGCTGGTATAGTCAGGGTGCGGAGCCCCAGGCGGCCGGTGCTCCGCATTCTGGCTATCCCAGCCTGCAAGGGGTTAAAGAGGTCTGGGAGGGGGGACCCCACGTCGTTTTTTTTTTATATTTCCCACACTCAGAACGAAGTAAGTAAAACTCTTCCCACTTGGGGGAATCTATGAAAATAATACACTATTGTTACCTGTGCAAAAAAAAACGGACATTTTCCGCATTTAAAAGACATTTTTGCCCTTGAAACTTAAAAATCGATTTTCTCAAAAACTATAAGGTCTTTTTGAAAAAACATTTTTTTCTCTTATTCCCACTGATTCCCTTAATATACCCTAGGAATTTGGTGTTCCTAAACTTTAAGCAGGCTTTGCTATTAACCGTTAAAGTCGGCGGGTTTTTAAATGTATACATTTTTACTTTGAAACTTTAACATCGATTTTCTCAAAAACTATAAGGTCTTTTTGAAAAAAAATGTTTTCTTCTTATTCCTCCTGATCTCCTTAATATATTCTCCAAATTTGAGGCTCTTAGCATTTAAGGGGGCTTTGCTATTAACCCTTAAAGTCGGCAGCTACCTAACATTGATCCATGCGTCAACTTTTCCGCTTGGGAGCATGGCCATACGCATTAATTTCGTAATGCCTACTGTAATGCGAAAATTACGCGAAAAATTACGCTTACGTGAAATTTCGCGAAATCCTTCTTCATTACGATTATGTACTTACAGCCATAATCGTAATTACACTAATTACGCGAAATTTCGCGAAATCGTAATTAGGTCATTACGCTCATCTCTATTTAGAGCCCTTTGCCAATCTTCCAGGGCTGGGAATGGTGTAGATGCGATTGGCAAAGGAGCAAACTTAGGTGACCTTCCTGACACCACCTGGAATGGGGAAAACCCAGAAGAGGAGCTTTTCAGGTTGTTGTGCGCAAATTCCGCAAATGGCAAAAACTTTACCCAATCGGATTGCGCATCTGCAACGTAACACCTGAGGAACTGCTCCAGGGATTGGTTAACTCTCTCGGTCTGGCCGTTGGTCTGTGGGTGGTAGCCTGATGAAAATGCAAGATCCATGTCCAACTGATGGCAGAAGGCTCTCCAAAACTTTGAAACAAATTGGACTCCCCAATCTGATACTACATTTTCCGGAATGCCATGCAGCCGGACAATGTGCTGGATGAAGAGATCAGCCAATTCCTGGGCCGAAGGGAGTCCTTTCAAGGGAACAAAGTGAACCATCTTACTGAATCTGTCCACTACCACCCAAATGACCGTCTTGCCCTCAGACCGAGGGAGCTCACCCACAAAATCCATGGAGACATGGGTCCATGGTTCACTTGGAACTGGTAAGGGCTGTAAGGTGCCAACAGGGGCTTGACGAGAGAGTTTACTCCTTGCACACACTGCACACTCTCTTACAAACTCCTTACAATCTGTTGCCAACGTAGGCCACCATGCACATCTGGCGAGTAAATCCTGAGTTCTGGTGGCCCCGGGATGACCAGCATTCTTGTGGGAATGAAACATTTGCAGGAGTTGTAAATGGAAAGGCAGTGGCACGAACATGACCCCTCTCTGGAGCATCCTGTTGGTAAGGACTCAGAGTGACTGTCCAATCCTTCCAGGTCTCAGTGGCTGCCAGAACTACCTTCTGAGGTAGAATGGTCTCAGGGGCTGAGGGCTGTACTGTTTCAGGTTCAAAACACCTGGATAAGGCATCAGCTTTGATGTTTTTACTACCAGGGGTATATGTAATTATAAATCTGAATCTTGCGAAGAACAGGGACCACCGGGCCTGGGGAGGGCTAAGTCTCTTAGCACCTTCTATGTACTCCAGATTCTTATGATCTGTATAAACTGTGATAGTGTGTTCTGCACCTTCCAGCCAGTGTCGCCATTCCTCAAAAGCTAACTTGATGGCCAGAAGCTCCCGGTTGCCTATGTCGTAGTTTTTCTCTGCGGGTGAAAATCTACGATAAAAGTAGGCACATGGGTGGAATTTACCCTGCAAGCCTGACCTCTGAGACAATACAGCTCCTACCCCCACCTCTGAAGCATCAACCTCCACAATAAAGGGAAAGGTGACATTGACATGTCTCAATATAGGTGCGGAACAAACCAGTTTCTTTAGTGTGGAAAAAGCCGCATGAGCCTCTGGTGACCAGTGATGAGTATCAGCCCCTTTCTTTGTGAGACTGGTGAGGGGCGAGATGATGGTAGAGTACCCCTTTATGAACCTTCTGTAGTAGTTGGCAAAGCCCAAAAATCTCTGGAGTGCCTTCAGTCCAACAGGCTGAGGCCACTCCAGGACAACGGAAACCTTCCCTGGGTCCATTGAGAGGCCAGAGGTGGAGATAATGTACCCCAAGAAGGCAACCGAGGTGACTTCGAAGAGGCATTTCTCCAGTTTGGCATAAAGCAAATTCTGTCTTAACTTTTCTAGCACAAACTTAACATGCCTGCAGTGTTCAGAAAGATTGGACGAAAAGATCGGTATGTCGTCCAGATAGACTAAAACGAACTTCCCCAACACCTCCCTGAACACCTCGTTAATTAACTCCTGGAAGACAGCCGGAGCATTACACAACCCGAAGGGCATTACTAGGTACTCGTAATGTCCGTCGGGCGTGTTAAAGGCTGTCTTCCATTCGTCCCCATCTCTAATACGCACCAGATTGTATGCACCTCTCAGATCTAGCTTTGAGAAAATCTTGGCGTTGGTCACCTGTGTGAACAAATCGTCAATTAAAGGTAAAGGGTAGCGATTTTTCACCGTGATCTTATTTAGGCCTCAATAATCAATGCAAGGGCGAAGGCCTCCATCTTTTTTCTTTACAAAAAAGAATCCTGCCCCTGCTGGTGAACGGGAGGGACGGATGAACCCTTTAGCCAAATTTTCTCTGATGTATTCCTGCATAGCTAGTTTCTCAGGCCCAGACAGATTATAGAGGTGACCCCTGGGAGGCATACAACCAGATCTCAAATCAATGGGACAATCGAATGTACGGTGGGGGGGCAAGTTTATCTGCCAACTTGGGACAGAAGACGTCAGCAAATTCTGCGTATTGTTTTGGCAGACCTTCAACTTAATGCTGGTATTACCCATGGTTACTTTCGCTAAGCAGTGATGATAACAATGGGTCGACCAGCTCGTTAGCTGACCTGCAACCCAGTCTATCTTAGGGGAGTGAAGTTGTAACCAGGGCATGCCAAGAATGATGGTGGAGGTTGCCATACGCAAGACCAGAAATTGCAGATTCTCCTCATGCAGTACCCCAAAACTGAACCTCAAATTCGGAGTACGGGACAGAGGATGTCTACTTTGCAGAGGAGAGTCATCTACAGCAGTGACCAAAATCGGTTGGTCCAATGGGAGTATAGGAATTCCCAATTTTTTTGCAAAATCGTAATCTATAAAGTTAGCCGCTGAACCAGAGTCAACGAAAGCTTCAGTGGTAACAGTCTGATCTTTCCATGTGACAGAACATGGAAGGAGCAAACGATTGTTGTCTAGAGGTAAAGACTGCGCGCCTAGGGTATTACCTCTAACTACACCTAGGCAACAGCGTTTCCCGACTTCTTGGGGCCATTCTGTACTCTATGGCCCTCCTCTGCACAGTATAAACAGAGAAGTTCTGTTTTCCTGTGATTCCTCTCCATCCGTGTCAACTTGGACTGACCAATTTGCATTGGTTCTGGCGGAGGTGAGACGGGTGGAGGAGAGGCATAAGAGACATATCTGACCACGTTCCTACCACGAGTAGAGATGAGCGTAATGACGTAATTACGATTTTGCGAAATTTCGCGTAATTAGTGTAATTACGATTATGGCCGTAAGTACATAATCGTAATGAAGAAGGATTTCGCAAAATTTCGCGTAATTTTCGCATTACAATGGGTATTTGTTCATGCCGTAATTTCGCATTAAACGCTACCGTAATTTCGCGTTAAACCGTAACGCTCCGTATAATATTAAAAAGCCGCCGACTTTAAGGGTTAATAGCAAATCCCCCTTAAATGCTAAGAGCCTCAAATTTGGAGAATATATTAAGGAGATCAGAAGGAATAAGAGGAAAATTTTTTTTTTCAAAAAGACCTTATAGTTTTTGAGAAAATCGATGTTAAAATTTCAAAGTAAAAATGTATACATTTAAAAACCCGCCGACTTTAACGGTTAATAGCAAAGCCTGCTTAAAGTTTAGGAACACCAAATTCCCAGGGTATATTAAGGGGATCAGTGGGAATAAGAGGAAGATTTTTTTTTCAAAAAGACGTTATAGTTTTTGAGAAAATCGATTTTTAAGTTTCAAGGGCAAAAATGTCTTTTAAATGCGGAAAATGTCAGGTTTTTTTGCACAGGTAACAATAGTGTATTATTTTCATAGATTCCCCCAAGTGGGAAGAGTTTTACTTACTTCGTTCTGAGTGTGGGAAATATAAAAAAAAACGACGTGGGGTCCCCCCTCCCAGACCTCTTTAACCCCTTGTCCCCCATGCAGGCTGGGATAGCCAGAATGCGGAGCACCGGCCGCGTGGGGCTCCGCACCCTGACTATACCAGCCCGCATGGTCCATGGATTGGGGGGTCTCGGAAGGGGAGGGGCAGCCAAGCTTTCCCCTCCCCCTCCGAGCCCTTGTCCAATCCAAGGACAAGGGGCTCTTCTCCACCTCCGATGGGCGGTGGAGGTGGAGGCCGCGATTTCCTGGGGGGGGGGGGTTCATGGTGGAATTTGGGAGTCCCCTTTAAAAAGAGGTCCCCCAGATGCCCACCCCCCCTCCCAGGAGAAATGAGTATAGAGGTACTTGTACCCCTTACCCATTTCCTTTAAGAGTTAAAAGTAAATAAACACACAAACACTTAGAAAAAGTATTTTAATTGAACAAAAAACATATTTCAAATCAGAAGGAACCCCATTGGTCTGCTAAGGACCAATGGGGCTCCTTGGAGCCCAAATTCAAAGATGCTTAGAGAGCTCTGAGCTATATAGCTCAGAGCTCTGTCGGGTCTGTGCAGTGCAGACGCGTATGCGGCGGCTGAGCGGCGAGTGACGTCGGGTGCAGCGTAGTTACAATGTAACAAAGTTGTTACATTGTAATAACTTTGTTACATTGTAACTGATAGAACATTTCCGAGGCTATTTCGAGGGATCATTTATTTAAAGGGACAGGTAAATATTAATGGTTAATTAAGAATATTAAAGGACTTTTTTCGTGGTTATGTTTTTTGTTCAATTAAAATACTTTTTCTAAGTGTTTGTGTGTTTATTTACTTTTAACTCTTAAAGGAAATGGGTAAGGGGTACAAGTACCTCTATACTCATTTCTCCTGGGAGGGGGGGTGGGCATCTGGGGGACCCCTTTTTAAAGGGGACTCCCAGATTCCACCATGAACCCCCCCCCCCCCAGGAAATCGCGGCCTCCACCTCCACCGCCCATCGGAGGTGGAGAAGAGCCCCTTGTCCTTGGATTGGACAAGGGCTCGGAGGGGGAGGGGAAAGCTTGGCTGCCCCTCCCCTTCCGAGACCCCCCAATCCATGGACCATGCGGGCTGGTATAGTCAGGGTGCGGAGCCCCACGCGGCCGGTGCTCCGCATTCTGGCTATCCCAGCCTGCATGGGGGACAAGGGGTTAAAGAGGTCTGGGAGGGGGGACCCCACGTCGTTTTTTTTTTTATATTTCCCACACTCAGAACGAAGTAAGTAAAACTCTTCCCACTTGGGGGAATCTATGAAAATAATACACTATTGTTACCTGTGCAAAAAAACCTGACATTTTCCGCATTTAAAAGACATTTTTGCCCTTGAAACTTAAAAATCGGGGCGCTAGTGAGGCGCTTACTGGAGTGGATGCACCTTCAGTGAGCTCCTGCTTCCCAGCTTGATTGCCACAGCAATACTGCACCGATCGGGGCAAGACCTATATCCTCGGACACCTAAGGATCCCAGGAATGCTTGGATCTCCTCAGCAATATCCCATCAGAAGCCGTTCAACCTCCAGACCACTTCTTTTGCCGCTCAAATTCAAGAGAAGATTCTCCAAGATGGCCGCCAAGGCCCACACTGAGGGTGAGGCTGAAACCTCTTCATTAGAAGCCACGAGCCATCCTGACAGCCCAACTATCACAGGATCCTCCAAGAGGTCCCCGCAGGCCCCCGCACCCCTGGAGACCCCAAAACGAGCATCCCAGACCTCTCCAAAGGCAGCAGTAAGTCAAGCCTCGCGGGCCGCCACGCCTCTTAAAAATACGCTTGCCGCATCCAAAAGTACGCCTGGTAATACTAAAAGTACGCATGCTACACATAGCAATACGCCTGCTAGACATAGAAGTATGCATGCCGCTCAATCCGAAAATACGCATCAACAGCATGAATGTACGCATGCCGGACATGAAAGTACGCGTTCCAACCAAGCAGAAAATACGCGTCAAGAGCATGAACGTACGCATAGGGGCCATGAAAATACGCATTCCCAGCAGAATCTAATGCTTTCTCCACAAGCAGAAAACCTGACCATAGACCAACTGATGGCAATGATGCGGACTGTTTCCAAAGAGGAATTCCGCGGGGTGCGGACTGTTTTCAAAGAAGAACTCCGCGGGGCTGTTGACGAGCTCTCAGAACAGATTGCTGATTTGGGCCAACAAGTCGATCTACTGGAAAATCAAGCAGATGAGTTTGTTAAAACTATCAACGAGGATCGGCTCAAGATAGATGAGCATGACGAACGTCTAGACGAAGCGGAGGCCAAATTGGAGGACTTAGAGAACAGAAGCAGGCGCTCTAATGTACGTCTGCGGGGATTACCGGAATCATTCACAGACCTGGAAGCAGTCGCAGCTAACCTCTTCGGAGCCCTTCTGCCACAACTCGACTCTGCAAAACTCCGAGTGGTTCGTATACATAGGTCCCTGGTAAAAATGCGCAATCCAGACCTACCCAGAGATGTCATTGCAAAATTTTACTCGGAAGACATCCGAGATAAAATCCTATTGGCTGCTTGGGGTTTATCGCTGCTCCCAGACGTCCCGGCCTCAGTCCAAATCTTTGCAGACTTGGCCCCAACTACCATACTTAAGCGGCGCGAGATGAGGCCATACACATTGGCGTTGCAGCAGCAAGACATCCGCTATAGATGGGGATTCCCCTTCATGATTACTTTTAAAATCAACAGTAAAACACACACCTGCAAGAGACCAGAAGAGGTTGCTAAAATCTTAACGGAGGCTGATATACCCTTTACATTGCCCACTCCTCCAAACCAACAGCCTAAACCTAGGCGAACCGGGAGGCCCGTCCAGTCCTGGACCACAGCACGAGGATCCTCACCCATACGTCCAAGGGCCCTGGATACGGATGCCGCCTGACCTGAGCTTGAATGGCCTTAAGCGTCTCTTTCCTGAAGTAAGCCTCTCATGGGATCTCGAATAACAAAACCCCTTTATGATGTGGGTAATGTTTCAGTAATTCTATTGTTGGATGACATTTCCCACAAATACATCTAGGACTATATTGTTTCCTTTGATCCCTTTGTAGCCGGAAGACGCCCCTTTATGATGTTGGGCTTGACTCCCCAATTATTGCTTCACCATGGGCTACCACTTTCGAATAAGGATGGATTCCCCAGACTTTTCTCGAACTTGGCTCCTCCGGCTGACATACATATGTTATCTTATGTTTACATAATTGGTTAATCATTAGATCTAATGATATATTGTTGCTGTTATATATGCCCCGATGCCTGGTGCATAGATTTTGTATGTTTCATAAAGGTTATAAGGCAGATTAAGCTGGGACCACTGTTGCTGTCCCCCAAGCTTAGGATGATGCCTGGACTATGGCCCGCGCTGATAGTGTGGGCTCTTCTTCAGTCATTATCCCTGCACACTTGTGCTCGTTCTTTCCCCTTAGGTTGTAAACTGGTATTTATAACTTACCCCCCTTTCCCAAGAGTTGAGAACCTGTTTTCCCCCCTCTTTCGCAGCCACTTATTCCCTACCCGGGACTCGATAGTTTGTAATGTCCTCACATTGTCTGGTACATGTGCTCATAATACAACTACGTGGATATACCATTACCCATGATGAGCACTAAGCCATATAATGTAATTAGCCATAATGTCAGAGGCCTTAATTCCCCCCAAAAAAAGAAAAAAGGCAATTACAGAATTAGTAAGATCCTCCCCTGACGTGATATGCATTCAGGAAACCCACTTTACTGATAAGTCCCACCCTAAATTCTTCCACGTCCAATATCAGAGAACATTCCTCTCCAACTACCATAAAAAACAGAGAGGTGTCTTGACTATGCTAGAAAACTCCTTCCCATTCGAATTAATAACACACCTCAATGATGATGAAGGTACCTACACTATTTTACTGGGTCAACATCAAGGCAAAATTCTGTGTATCGTTAACATGTATGCCCCTCCAGATAAATCTATATCTGTAGCCTCCAAGATTTCGGATCTACTAGTAACCCTAACCTATGACTCCCTTATCTGGGCAGGCGACTTCAACATGGCCCCTAATAACGCCTTAGATAGAACACATCCGGCTCGGCCCTCTGATGCCAAGAAAAACACCCAATTTTTCGATAAATTGTTTAAGCTTCACTCACTAACGGACATATGGAGAGAATTTAATGGCGACAAAAAGGGATACACGCACATGTCTGCACCACACAACTCTTATGCAAGAATTGACCTGATCCTGATATCATCCCACTCAGTCTCTTCTTTGATATTCTCTAGAATACTGTTGTGCCCATGGTCAGATCATGACCCTGTCATAGCATCATTCCACTCCCTAAACCCCACAACCCCAAAATCAAAAATCACCCTGGCGACTAAACGAATCACTTTTATACAATTCAGAAATCTCCGCGAAAGTGGAAGCCTCGCTAGACGACTATTTTCTCCATAATACTTCGGATGAGATCTCACCGGCCATGGTATGACTAGCCCATAAGGCTGTGATAAGAGGCAACTTCATTCAGATTGCCTCCAAATTTAAGAGGGAAAGGAATGAAGTCCTATCCAACCTTGAACATAAAATTTTGAAACTTCACCTGGCTAATCAGATTCAACCCTCCAGATATCTACTTAAGCGGATTCAGGACCTCCAATTTCAGTTGGATGTCATATTGAACTCTGAAGTAGAAAAAGCTCTGCGCTGGTCAGCAGCAACTGCGTATGACCAGATCAACAAGCCTAAGAGATGGTTGGCATCCAAGCTAAGAGCCCAGCAATCTATTAATAGAGTGATTAAAATTAGGGACAAGAATGGAAGGATCACCTCTAGCCCAGATAAAATATACAACACCTTTTCCGAATTTTATAAGACTCTTTATTCGGACGACTCCCCAAACTCACACTCCCATCAGAGACAAATCTACTTGGACGATACAGTTAGAAAAAGACTGACCGAAAACACATTATCTATACTCAACGCAGACATCTCCTTAGAAGAACTCCAACAAGCAATTAAAAAGACTAAACGCTCAAAAGCTCCCGGCCCCGACGGCCTTACGGCCCTCTACTACAAAAAATATGAGACAACTCTATCGCCCCACTTACTCAATTTCTACAATCACATTATGAAAGGTAATACTCCCCCACCTGAATTCTTGTCCTCAGCGATTGTCGTCATCCCCAAACCTCAGAGAGATCCACTCCTTCCCAAAAATTACCGCCCCATCTCTCTTCTAGGAGTAGACTACAAAATCTTCACCTCCATTCTAGCAGAGAGAATTAACAAAATCTTACCAGCACTTATTAATAGAGACCAAGTAGGCTTCATCCCAATGAGACAAGCCCCTGATAACATTAGGAAAATTGTTAACTTACAACATTTTTGTAAGTGAATGGCCACATGTATGGCCACCCTATCTTTAGATATGGAAAAGGCCTTCGACCTTATTAAGTGGCCATACATGTTGGCGGTACTTCAACAGTATGGAATCAGGGGAAACTACCTGAATGCGATAAAGGCCCTATATTCTTCCCCCTCGGCTGCCCTCAAAATGCCTGCTTCTCTGAGAACTACATTCCCAATCCAGAGAGGCACAAGACAGGGATGCCCCCTTTCCCCAGGGATCTTTGCTTTGGTCATGGAACCCCTAGCCGAGAGGATAAGAAGAACACCTGAGATCTCGGGGGTCACAATTAAATCAAAAGAGTACAAACTGTCGCTTTTTGCCGACGACATACTCTTGACCCTGACGTCTCCACATACATCAATCCCAAAACTTTTAGATGAAATAGGGCATTTCTCGTTATTTTCTGGATTTAAATTAAATCTCGACAAATCTGAATTAATGATGTCTCATACTCCCCAGGCCCAGGCAACAACACTAGCAAAATCCCTAGGACTCACATACCAACCCAAATATATTACTTACCTAGGTATCAAACTAACAGTAGAGCCACAAAAATTATATCCCACTAACTATCCACCCATGTATGCCAAATTGGCCAAGGACTTGGAGACCTGGGCCGACTATCCTCTTTCAGTGTTGGGAAGAGTGGCAGCGGTCAGGATGACACTTCTACCGAGACTGTTATATCTCTTTAGAACCATACCCATTTCCATCACAAAAGGACCAATACAGCATTTACAAACACTAATTCAATGCTTTATTTGGAGAAACCGAAAGGCCAGGATCAAATACACAACTCTAGCTAGACCCAGGGATCTTGGTGGTCTAAATGCCCCGTTACTCTTTAACTACTACAAAGCAGCTAGACCCAACTGGCGAGTGTCAATACCCCCATAGAGACGGCCCCTTTGTGGGTTGAAATAGAATCTCTTCTGGTGGCCCCTTTAACCATGGTAGGTCTCATGTGGGCTCGTACTATACCTTTACATAAGATCTCAAACGTCTCACCGGTCTCAGCACATGCCCTAAGCCTATGGTCTAAGTCTAGACACATATACACCCTACAATCACAGGTCTCTTGCATGACTAGCATCATATCTAATCCTGACTTCCCCCCAGGCCTAAAACCAGCCCAATATAGATGGTGGATTCAAAATGGGCTTACTAGGGTGGGAAAATTTCTATTGGCCTTTAAGATATGCACACCGAGACATTTCTGTGAAAAGTATAGAGTACCTAGGGAGGAGCTGGGTAGGCTTGATGAGATCTTTAGGTATCTGGGCACTTTAGATCCTAATAGGACAATACTAACCTATTCCCCTTTTGAAATCAGATGCAAAAACCGACCTATGGATAGGGGCTTTATATCAGACGTATATACCATACTCTCTCACCCGACCCTGGATGGCAAAATTAAGCCCCAGCTAGACTGGGAGAGAGAGTGTGGATTCGAGCTGACGGAAGCTAGATGGGCCCACTGTTGTACCTCATTGACACGCGGATCTCTGTTCTACTCGTCAATTGAGACATCCCTGAAGCTGCTTCACAGGGTCTACCTTACCCCTAGTAAACTAAATCTTTTTAACCCCTCCTCCACAGACCTATGCTTCCGCAAATGCAATCAAATTGGGAATTTGTGGCACATCTGGTGGGCCTGCCCAAAAGCACAAACATTTTGGAAGGGTGTCTGGCTTAAGATCAAATTGATCATTAAAATTCAAACAGATTTAGACCCCTCCGTCCTGCTGCTCGGAAATAGACCTGCTGCATTGAAATATGCAACACACAAATTTATTCAATATGTAGCGGCACAGGCCAAGAGACATCTAGCACGCAATTGGAGGAAAAAGAGTTTATCGGTTGAAGCAGTCTTCGGGGAGCTCAACAACACCATGGCATCGGAGCATATACGGGCTAAAATCTTTGACACTCTGGATAATTTTTATAAGGTATGGGATCCGTGGATTGACTGGCAGGAGAATCTTGGCCTTTCACATGTTCTTCATACATTTTAGTTTTCGAAATCATATATCTTTTTCTGGGATCTTAAATTTAATCATGATGCTTTTCCTCTGACAAAAAATAGGCATTGCATCTAGATGAGGTGACGGGAGGTGACATGATGGCTGTATGAGTGCAACCGGAATAATATATTTTCTCAACTCGTTCTTTCCCCCCCTCCTCTACCCTTCTCTACCCCTGGACGTCACCTATGGCATGACGTGGACACCCACTCTAGGTGCGTCCTTATATCCCTTCCCCTCCCTTACCCTTACCTTTCCCTTCTACTTCCCTACCTGTCTTCCGCCATTCCTATGTTCATAAAGCAGAAAAACTCAGAAACTTACAATCAGTACGTAGATTTTATAGGCTTACTACTTTCTATGTTAAATGTTATGATTGGCAATGGTTAGTTCACGTGATAAGCTATTACCTGAAACTCCCCGCATGTGGGGAATATCTGATCTCATATGTTTTGTCATGTGATTTTTCTTCATAATAAACACCCTTGAAACGAAACTTAAAAATCAATTTTCTCAAAAACTATAAGGTCTTTTTGAAAAAAAAAATCTTCCTCTTATTCCCACTGATCCCCTTAATATACCCTGGGAATTTGGTGTTCCTAAACTTTAAGCAGGCTTTGCTATTAACCGTTAAAGTCGGCGGGTTTTTAAATGTATACATTTTTACTTTGAAACTTTAACATCGATTTTCTCAAAAACTATAAGGTCTTTTTGAAAAAAAAATTTTCCCTCTTATTCCTCCTGATCTCCTTAATATATTCTCTAAATTTGAGGCTCTTGGCATTTAAGGGGGCTTTGCTATTAACCCTTAAAGTCGGCGGCTTTTTTACATTATACGGAGCGGTACGGTTTAACGCGAAATTACGGTAGCGTTTAATGCGAAATTACGGCATGAACGAAACGCGAAATTACGCGTTGAAAATTACGCTTACGGTATTTTCAATTACGATTTTAATGGCAATTACGCTACCGTAATTTCGCATCGTAATCGCAAATTTCGTAATTATAGTAATGCGAAATTACGAAAATTTCGGCTCAACTGTAACCACGGGTTTGCTTCTCATAACGTAGATGGCGGTCAACCCGTACTGCTAACGAGATTGCCTCATCAATAGTCTTAGGTTCAGGGTGTCTCAACATCAACTCTGAAACTGCGTCTGACAACCCTGATAAAAAACAATCTAACAGTGCAAAAGCCCCCCACCTAGCTGACACAGACCACTTTCTGAATTCAGCTGCGTAGACTTCTACTGGATCCTTGCCTTGACGCAAGGTTTTTAGCTTCCGCTCAGCAGTAGAGGCAATGTCCGGATCGTCATAAATTATGGCCATGGACGTAAAAAATGCCTGATGTCAGCGCCTCGTGCCCTGTCTGTAGACTATATGCCCAAGTTTGAGCATCTCCTGACAGCAGGGTCTTAATAAATGTAATTATTTGTGCCTCTGTTTCTGACAAGTTAGGTCTCAGTTAAAAATACGACATTATACGATTCTTAAAATTCTAAAAGTCAGATCTATGACCAGAAAACCTTTCGGGAACAGACATACGTAAGTCTGTGACTGGAGGAGATCGCACTGAATTTACAGCCATCTGAAGGACCTGTAAGGACCCAGATAAGGCAGAGATCTGGGCCTGCTGACCGTCCAGCACTCTGATGAAATTTTCCACCGAGGTGGTGAGTGTATCAAGATGGCTGTTAAGTGCGTCCATTTTGTTTTTCAGGTCTGCCATTCTGTAACGATCGGTGTCAGCACACAGTATCACCAAGAAGACAGATTTATACCTGATTATTGATGATCTGCAGAATCACCAATAATACAAGTATAACTAACCTCTGGGCACCTGATAAAGTGTAAGTGTTTGGTGTAACAGTATATGAGCATGGACCACCTGAGGAGCAGGTGACCCTAGACCGTATAATGAGTATCTCCTGGTAGACAAGGCACCTGGCCCGGATGGCATGCATCCTCGGGTCCTAAGGGAATTAAGTTCAGTTATAGATAAACCCCTTTATCTTATCTTTTGTGACTCTCTTGCAACTGGCAGAGTCCCAGTGGATTGGCGTACAGCCCACGTTTTCCCATTATTTAAGAAGGGCAAAAAATCTGATCCAGGAAATTATAGACCTGTAAGTTTAACATCAGTTGTATGCAAACTATTTGAGGGGTTACTAAGAGATACTATACATGACTTCATAGTAGAAAATAATCTTATTTCTCAGCATCAACATGGGTTTACTAAAGACAGGTCCTGTTTGACTAACATGCTCAGCTTTTATGAGGTAGTGAATGCTAATATGGATATTGGGAATGCTGTAGATGTGATATACTTGGACTTTGCAAAGGCCTTCGACACTGTTCCCCACAAAAGTCTGGTGCAAAAGTTGAGGATGCAAGGACTGGGGAAGAGTCTGTGTTCATGGATAGGGAACTGGCTAATGGACAGAAAACAAAGAGTTGTGGTCAATGGATCGTACTCAAAATGGGAGACTGTTAGCAGTGGGGTCCCACAGGGGTCTGTTCTGGGTCCAGTTCTCTTCAATTTATTTATTAATGACCTAGTAGATGCAGTAGTGAGCAATGTTGCTATTTTTGCAGATGATACAAAATTGTGCAGAATCATCAACTCTCAGGAAGATAGTGTCATATTGCAACAGGATCTGGATAGGATGGCTATATGGGCACATACATGGCAGATGAAATTCAATGTTGACAAATGTAAGGTCATGCATTTTGGACGTACTAATGGTCTAGCACCATACAAAATAAATGGGATACAGTTGGGGACATCAAACTTGGAGAAGGACTTAGGAGTACTCATTGACAACAAGTTAAATAATCGTACTCAATGCCAAGCAGCTGCAGCTAAAGCTAACAAAATTTTGGGATGCATTAAAAGGGAAATAAAAACTCGAGATGCTAGCATAATATTGCCCCTGTTTAACTCTCTAGTAAGGCCACATCTGGAATATGGAATTCAGTTCTGGGCACCACATTACAAAAAAGATATTGCAGTTTTAGAGCAGGTGCAGAGACGAGCAACAAAATTGATGCGTGGGATGGAAGGTCTCACTTATCGAGAAAGGTTAGATAAACTGGCTTTATTTAGTCTAGAGAAAAGACGCCTTAGAGGGGATCTAATTAACATGTATAAATACATCAGAGGGCAATATAATACCTTGGCGGATGAGCTTTTTGTCCCTAGGCCTTCTCAAAGGACTAGAGGACATGATCTGCGCATGGAGGAAAAACGTTTTAACCATTTATTTAGGAAAGGGTTCTTTACAGTAAGAGTGATTAAGATGTGGAATGCATTGCCACAGGAAGTCGTTATGGCAAACTCTATACCTGCATTTAAAGGGGGCTTAGATGCTTTCCTTGCGTTGAAAGACATCCATGGCTACAATTACTAGGTAATGCCTAATGATGTTGATCCAGGGATTTTATCTGATTGCCATCTGGAGTCGGGAAGGAATTTTTCCCTTTTGGGGCTAATTGGACCATGCCTTGTAAGGGTTTTTTCGCCTTCCTCTGGATCAACAGGGATATGTGAGGGGGCAGGCTGGTGTTGTACTTTATACTGGTTGAACTCGATGGACGTATGTCTTTTTTCAACCAAAATAACTATGTAACTATGTAAGGTTGGAGATACACAGAGTCAGTGATTCCCGGAACAGCTGTGAATCAGACTCTACTGCAGTCAAAGGACTCCAATGAGATTGAGTCCCTGACTGAATTGCAGGGGTCGGTCAGGCCGGGTCGGCAACACACGAGCAGATAAAGTACAGAGACAGAAGGCTGATATGGTAACCAGGGACAGGCAGGGTTGGCAACAGGTAATCAGATGTGCAAAGGTACCGAATCAGTGAGCAGGAGCAGAGTCAAGAAAGCAATAGGTCATAACAGATATCAAGCAGAGGCCTAGTCTGGAGTGTGAGGTCCGTGGTCTCAACACTCAGGGACTGATCTACAGAATAACACAGCAATGACACAGTATCCCTAATCTTGGGTGTGAGGTCCGTGGTCTCAACACCCTGGAACTGGTCTAAAGTATAACACAGTAATAATACAATATCCCTAGTCTTGGGTGTGAGGTCCATGGTCTCAACACCCTGGAATTGGTCTAAAGAATAACACAGTAATAACTCAGTAATCTGGCTAAGTGTGAATTCCCAGGTCCACCTGGTTCTAACACACTAAAGGATCTGACTTTGGTCTGAGTCCTAACACATAAGCATTCTCAACGGCAGACAACCAGCCACTGACAGACGAGAAGTATATATAGCAGAGCGCTCCCCAGCGCCGCCCAGTCCCATTCAACCAATCACCTACTGCGCTGGGATCAGCTGATCGTCCTGATCAGCTGATCCCTTTCCTATTGGCATAAAGGGCTTGCCTGTTAGCGCGCGCGCATAGCTCTCCATCTGTGTGCACTACTAGGCTCAGACAAACCAGACACATGCCGCTGCGGAGAAACCGCCGGTCTGAACGCGGATTCAGCCGCCCCGCTGTCAGACCGCGCGGCGGTGTCCCTGCAATCCATTACAATGTGTGGCTGTTTATTTCACTACTCCCTATTACACTGCCACTCATTATACTGTCTCCTGACCCCCCAATTTAGTGCTTCTTGTTACAATACAGTACCACCTATTATAGTGTGCTCTATTATACTTCTTCCCCTCACGATGGCGGAAAATGCCAAGGAACCCCTGCAGAGTACACAAGGAACCCTGGGGTTCCAGGGAACCCTGGTTGAGAAAGCCTGGTCTAGTATAATACAGTGCAGGAGAGTATTGACGTGTATGCACGTAAGTACTGTTCACAGCATGTTTTGTATTGACTCTATGCAGGCCCCATGACACTGCCTAGGTTTGCCTTGTGGATGATTCAGCTCTGCTCCTATCTAGTGCAGTATATTGCCTATGCCTAGTGATTAGTGCCTATTCTTGTGGCGATATGATCATTGGCTTAGTTCTGTCTCTGAGTCCAGTCTTTGCTATCCACTGGTAAGATTTCCTAATTTCTTCTTCCTCATCAACATGTTGATGTTACATACCATGCAAGGCCCCCCTGCATGGGATAAGCATGCAGCCCAACGACTATTCTAGGCGCTGCCATAGACCACAATGAAAACTTTCAGCTATGGTGCACTGGGTGCTTTATTTGTGCTGATGGTAAATTGTTATTATGTAGATGAGCTTCAGTATTTAGCTATTCAATAGCGGGTTCTTGGCTACAGTGTAGCTAAGCAGGGATGCTCATCCGGATCCCGGGTACCTGGATTAACCCGGGTATCCGACCATTTTCCACTATCCGGGTCGGATCCGGATTCCGGATACCTGGGCCACTATCCGGATAGCTATCTGCAGATATCTGGCCGCATAATCCGGATACCCGCGGATATCCGACGGATATCCGGATCCGGGTAGTGTTACTAAGGAGATGATGTCATTGAGCCAATCAGAGGGCTCCCAGCCATTCAGAGGGCTCCCAACAGAAGCCCTAGCAACCAATCACAGAGGGGAACTCTGGCCAACACCACCTGACCTCATTTAGCCAATCAGAGGCCTCCCAGCCTAAGCCCTGGCACCCAATCACAGAAGGGAACCCTGGCCAGCCCCCCTGTGTAATAAGGAGGGCTGGGCTGGCATGATGAGACAGAGAGTCCTTGCTTGTGTGGCTGGCTGCCTGGTCAGTGCTGTTGGCTTATAGCAAGTGCTGTCTGTATACAGTGATAAACCTAAAGCTTTGAGTGCTAAACACCTTCACTACACTATTGTTCTATTGTTTTTTTTTAGCTAGCTAGTGTAATTGTTTGATTTCATTCACTCAGTTAGGTCCTGTCTGTGTCTGTGTGTGCTGTGCAGGCCAGCAGGACAGTATAGGTTAGTGAATAGCATTACTGTGTTATTGTATTTGTATTATATAGTTAGTTAGTACTGCAGTTAGTTGTTAGAGAGAGTAGTACTGTGTTAGCGTACTACAGATTACTACAGTGCTGCTGTGCTGAGCATTGTCAGTGTGACAGTTAGACAGATAGTGTGCACTGTCTGTCCTCTACTCTGTGGTCTGTCACTCCATGCTGATTTGATGTAAAGTCCAACCCCAATTTTATTAAAGTAAAAGTACCCCACATCATCTGGTGACATCATCACATATACATTGTACTATGTCTGCTGGCACCGGCAGCCAGGGGAGGGGCAGCAAGGGCAAGAGGACAGGGAGCAACATTACGGCCACCCTCAGAAGGTCTGCCGTGTCAGTGTCAACCCCAGCGGGCCTACCCTCAGTCAGCGAGCTTTTCGCTTCAGGCACCACTATCGAACTTAGGGCTGTGAGCCGCAAGGAGTTTGAGGAGGATGTTCTGGGTATTGAGGAGGGGAGTGTCACGGAACAGCTGTGAGAAACGAAAACGTAACCACAATTGGTTTCCTGCCTCGATTGCCGTTGCGCTGCCAAATCAGAATCTCATGTCTGTGGATACCAGGCAGTCCAGCCTGGAGGGTCTCTGCTGTCTTCATAAGAGCAGCAGAGTTCTTTTCAAGAAGCCTGGTGCCTGTGACTTGTTAGCCAGAGGTGTAAACTCAAAGCTTGTCCAAGCTGATCTCACATTCAGATGTTAATTAAAGGAACCAAAAGGTCCTTTTCATACAGGGAGATCCCAGAAAGCTAGTCACAGCTTGACACCAGACAGCCTGGCTGCAGCCTTACCAGGAAGAAATGAATGTATTATATAATTTTTTGCCTATTTACAGAATACAGTAAATAGGGTAGTTATGAGAGCGGTATCATTGGATCCGTAGGGTCATGCTGAATCTCTTGATACTAGTCGAGAGGGGCCCGGGGCCCCTACAACCCAGGTATGAATCTTCTCAGGAACCTGACCCACTGCCCTAGCCATGTCTGATGTCATATTAATCTGTATTTTCCGACAAGTATGAATCTGTTAGCCCCCTAAATATAACGTGTATCGTTTGTGAGTTACGGCAGTTTGTAAGTTTAAAACCTAAAATCTCTCAGAAGAAATGAACTGTCATTGGTGGGTAACTCAGAGGGGGCCGGCATTGCCACACCTCCAAACCAGCTTCATCAAAAGCACATGGCCGGCAGGTGGGCCCTCAGTCCTCCACATTCCATCTATATGAGAGCTGTCTGGTGCTAGCCAGAGGACACATGGCTAGCGGCCATCTTGATCGGCCATCTTGTCTGAACTAAAACAAAGGACATTTTCCATTTTGCTTGGATTTGAAATTGAGCTTAAAGGGATACTGTAGGGGCGTCAGGGGAAAATGAGTTGAACTTACCCGGGGCTTCTAACGGTCCCCCGCAGACATCCTGTGTTGGCGCAGCCACTCACTGATGCTCCGGCCCCGCCACCGGTTCACTTCTGGAATTTCTGACTTTAAAGTCAGAAAACCACTGCGCCTGCGTTGCCATGTCCTCACTCCCGCTGATGTCACCAGGAGTGTACTGCGCAGACACAGACCATACTGGGCCTGCGCTGTGCGCTCTTGGTGACATCAGCGAGATCGAGGACACGGCAACGCAGGCGCAGTGGTTTTCAGGCTTTAAAGTCTGAAATTCCAGAAGTGAACCGGAGGCGGGGCCGGAGCATCGGTGAGTGGCTGCGCCAACACAGGATGTCTGCGGGGGACCGTTAGAAGCCCCGGGTAAGTTCAACTCATTTTCCCCTGACCCCCCTACAGTATCCCTTTAAACAAAGGACTTTACCAAGGAACTTTGATTCTTCCCACTAAAGGACATCTTTCCAGAAACTAAGTATTTTTTCTCCCTTTCTTTATTTTCCTACTGTGTTATCTCATGTCTCAATAATTGTTGATTTTAATAATTGTCTGTATATATTCATTATTTATATTGCCGTGAATAAAAGACTTTATCAAAGTCATTCACTGTTCCGCTACCCTGCTTTTCAGCCATACACAGAAACTGATCCCGGGTCTCTGGAGAGACGCTATTACTATTGTTGATATCTAGACAGAATAGAGTGTGTTTAACCGTTTTTATTCGCAGGACCAGTCAGTCAGTCAGTCAGTCGGGTCCACTGGCCCATACCAGTGGTGGTGGCAGTTATACCCTGAAATCGTGTGTAAGTTATTTCCGTAACCCCACAGGCTCCCTTCTGGTCGGGCTGCTGCCCAAATTTCTGTCGGTTTCTGTGCAAAGATCGCGACCAAAGCTTGCATGGTCTGTGTGCTGAAACCGATTGGAAGGCAATTTGCGGTCTGACCACTAGGGCTCCTGTGACAGTGGTGGCAGCGGTGGGATCTGTGTTGTGCTGAAAGTATCTAAGATAGCGCTAGCGCTATCAAGAAACGAACTAATTCGTTGGTGTAGCTGGAAGGTAATATATTTTTTATATATACAGAGAGACTGTGTAGCCAGTACCCCTCCCCAAAAGTTTTATTTTATTTGGCGTGGAAATGTCCGGGAACTACAAGAACATGTGCCTGGCGGACCTGCAAACTCTTTGCCAAGCGAGAGGCATTGAAGTCGGTCACAAGAAACACCAGAACATGGTAAATGAATTATTTCAATGGGACACCCAGCAACCGCGGGAGCCGGATGTGTCTGCTGAGGTAGACACCGACCCATCTGACTCAAGTCAAGGGGAACCAGAGGCTGAAGATCCTAGGCGTACAGAGGTTGAGCAACCTGCGGGCAATGCGACAACAGTTACGCAGGAGACTGTCAGTGTGAACCCCAATCCCAGAGTTTCTGAAAGTACTTGCCCGGAACTGGCCAGTACTGGACTGTCCATGGGTGCGGACCCGGTAATGCAGCAGGCATTACGAAAGCTGATGGAGACTGACCTGGAAAAGTACATGCAGTACATGGAAGCACGAGAGGAACGGGAGCGCCAATCTGCAGAGGCGTGGGAGAAACGACAGCATGAGCTCAACATGGCAAAGGCTTAACAGGCCAGCCGGAGTTCACCGCCCAGCCTCCCTGCTGAAGGAGCTGCACCACCCGTAAGTGCAAAATTTAAATTTGCTAATATTGAAAAAGACACAGACATTGACTTGTTTTTGCGATCTTTTGAAAAGCATGCCGACCAGTGGGCCAGACATCTGACACCTTTGCTGCGCTACAAAGCGCTTGATGCTTTCTCAGAGTTACCTGTGGAAAAGAATAATGATTATGCTGCTATAAAAGATATATCATTACTAAATACCAGCTGACGCCAGAAGCCTATCGCAAAAAGTTCAGGGCCTGGCAGAAAAAGTCTTCTGATTCGTACCGAGATGTGGTCAGCAGCTTGCTCACCACACTCCGCCAGTAAACTCTTGGCCTCACCAAAGAGTCTTATGGTGTCCTGGAGGACTTGATAGTCCTCAAACAATTTCTGAACATTTGCCCTGCTGATGTACAACAGTTTGTGCTTAAACGCAAGCCTGCGTCACCAACTGTCGCTGCAGACCTCGCTGAGACCTTTGCAACTACCCGGGTGTCTGATACACACAGAACTGTCCCATCCAGCTGGAGAGGTCAGCCCAATACCCCGGCAGACTCTCCTGCCCCTGTGAGCCGTCAGCAGTGTTGCCAACCGCCCGTAAATTTACGGGCAGCCAGTAATTTTGGATACAAATTAAGCTGCCCGTGAATTCTGTAAGGTATTCAGCAGCGTCCGTAAAAGGGCGGCCAATCGGCCGCCCGCTCTGTTGCAGGACAGCAGCGCAGTGGAGGAAGAGCTGTGGGCAGCGGTGGAGAAGGGGGGCAATCTCCCCCCCTTCTCTCACCTTAGTGCTCTCCCTCCCTCGCTGACTGTCCCCCTCCTAAGTGACGAGTGACTGGCAGTGGCGTTTGGCAGCGGGCGGGACTTACCTTCCGTCTCGCTCCTGCGCCGGAAGTTCTGCTGCTCTGGTCTGCACCAGACCAGAGTAGCGGCAAATCATCCTGCGCCGTTCAGCTCACTGCCGCTGCCAGTCTCTGGCTACATCTACTGGGCACATATACATCTGGCTACATCTACTGGGCACATATAACCCTGGCTACATCTACTGGGGACATATACCTCTGGCTACATCTACTGGGCACATATACCTCTGGCTACATCTACTGGGCACATATAACCCTGACTACATATACTGGGGACATATACCCCTGGCTACATCTACTGGGCACATATACCTCTGGCTACATCTACTGGGCACATATAACCCTGGCTACATCTACTGGGCACATATAACCCTGGCTACATCTACTGGGCACATATACATCTGGCTACATCTACTGGGCACATATAACCCTGACTACATATACTGGGGACATATACCCCTGGCTACTTCTACTGGGCACATATACCTCTGGCTACATCTACTGGGCACATATAACCCTGGCTACATCTACTGGGCACATATAACCCTGACTACATATACTGGGGGACATATACCCCTGGCTACATCTACTGGGCACATATAACCCTGGCTACATCTACTGGGCACATATAACCCTGGCTACATCTACTGGGCACATATAACCCTGTCTACATCTACTGGGTACATATAACCCTGGATACGTCTACTGGGCACATATACCCCCTGGCTCCATCTACTGGGCACACATAACCCTGGATAAATCTACTGAGCACATATACCCCCTGGCTACATCTACTGGGCACATATACCCCCTGGCTACATCTACTGGGCACATATACCCCCTGGTTACATCCACTCGGCACATATACCTATGGCTACATCTACTGGGCACATATACCTATGGCTACATCTACTGGGCACATATAACCCTGGCTACATATACTGGGCACATATAACCCTGGCTACATCTACTAGGCACATATAACCCTGGCTACATCTACTGGGGACATATAACCCTGGCTACCCATGGGCACATATACCTCTGGCTACATCTACTGGGCACATATAACCCTGGCTACATCTACTGGGCACATATAACCCTGGCTACATCTACTGGGCACATATACCTCTGGCTACATCTACTGGGCACATATAACCCTGCCTACATATACTGGGGACATATACCTCTGGCTACATATACTGGGCACATATATCTGCTGGCTACATATACTGAGGACACTGGCTGTTTGCCATTATGTGCATTTACTGGTGAAAAGCTGTCTCTTATGTGCATTTACTGGTGAAAATCTGTCTCTTATGTGCATTTACTGGTGAAAAGCTGTCTCTTATTATGTGCATTTACTGGTGAAATGCTGTCTCTTATTATGTGCATTTACTGGTGCAAAGCTGTCTCTTATTATGTGCATTTACTGGTGCAAAGCTGTCTCTTATTATGTGCATTTACTGGTGCAAAGCTGTCTCTTATTATGTGCATTTACTGGTGAAAAGCTGTCTCTTATTATGTGCATTTACTGGTGAAAAGCTGTCTCTCATTACGTGCATTTACTGGTGAAAAGCTGTCTCTCATTACGTGCATTCACTGGTGAAAAGCTGTCTGTCATGACATGCATTTACTGGTGAAAGGCTGTCTCTTATGTGCATTTACTGGTGAAACGCTGTCTCTCATTATGTGCATTTACTTGCTATGCCCACTTTAGTCGCCGCAAATTTCCTCGAACATGTTGCCCCCTACCCATTTGACTGCCCCCTCATATGTGCCAGTCTAGAACCGGCCCTGTACCCCTGCCTACATATACTGGGCACATATACCCCTGGCTACCTGTTCTGGGGACATCTCTCCCCCTGGCTACCTGTTCTGGGGACATCTATACCCCTGGCCACCTATTCTGGGGACACCTATAGACCTGGGGCTACCTATTTTTGGGGAACCACTGCTGCCAGATTAAATGTATTTTGGGGAACTGCTGCCAGATTATGTGTATGTTGGGGGAATCGCTGCTGCCAGATTACATCTATTTTTTGGGAACCACCGCCATATTATCTGTATTTTGGAAGAACCTCTGCCAGATTACGTGGATTTTTGGTGAAATGCTGTAAGATTACATGTATTTTGGGGGAAGGGGAGGAAACACTATGGCAGAGCTCAAACTTCCCTGGCAGACCTTTCACAGCAATATTAAAATCATGTATATTTGGCCCCACCCATGACCATGCCCACATTCTGTTGTGTGGCCACGCCCATTTTTCAGCGCCCCGCGCTACGCGCGGCGCAGGGTGTTTTGTCAGTAAAAAAATCTTTTGTCAGTAAATTTTTAGGTATTTGTCAGTAAAAAATAACGTGAAAGGTTGGCAACACTGGTCGTCAGCCACAGAGGCCACCCAGCGCAGCTGCTGCACCCAGGCCTGCAGCCCCTGGAGAGGTCACCTGTCACTACTGCCGCCAGCCCGGACACATGAAATTCGACTGTCCGGAGCGGAGACAGACACCACCAGCACCTGCAGCACCTGTATCACCTGCACCTCACCCACAGCAGAGGCAACCCGCCAGCGAACCACAGCCTGGATCATCAGATTTTGTTCTGTTTGCCCGCGGAAAGGAAATCCGCGACCGAACCAACCAGCAGCAACTTGTTAGAGTGAACGGCAAAGTTGTCACCGGATTCCAAGACACCGAAGCTGACATCACGTTAGTTCACTCACACCTTGTGCCAAAGGAGAGCATCAGCTCCAGCCGATCCCTTGCCCTTACTGGAGTAGAGGGTACCCTTTTTACACATAGCCCACGCGAGAGTGAAGATCGACTGGGGGGAGGGAGTCCAAGAAAGGGTTGTTGGAGTTGTGAAGGATCTCCCAGTCCCTGTGTTGCTGGGGACTGATTTGGGCAAGCTTGTGTCCTACTACGAACCTGACACGACCGCCTTGTCGCTCACGGAAGGAGACGGACTCTCCACCCACCACCAGGTACTTTATACACTTGGGGGAGCACCAGGGGGAGGTGGGTTGAATGTGCCCAGTTCAAGGGTACCAGGTTCAATAGTGCCTGCTTCAAAGGCACCTGAGTTTGATGCACGAACTGTCTGTTGTGATGATGTAACTGTACCTGTGTTTAGTGTACCAACTGTCTGTAATGAAAATGTGTCTATGCCTGTCACTGTCATTAATGCATGCAACAATGATTTGAGCAATGCCAGTCTGTGCCATTCTGAAGGTATACCTGTGCTAGCAGTACCACGCAGTGGTACTGCTCAGAACCCGAGCTCAGAACAGGTGGAGGGGGTTCCGGCCTCCTCCCCCTCCTCTGACCGCAGGGATGAGAGCTTTCAGCCGCTGGCCTCGTGTGACATGAGCCAGTTGGCTGAAACCGACAGCGTATTCACAGCAGCACCACAAAGGGACCCAAGCCTGGAGGTGCTCAGGCAGCAAGCCTCTGAGCCCCTCGCAGACGGGGCCGCTTTCAAGGTGTACTGGGAAGGTGGGAGACTGTACAGCGAGTCTGTACAGCCCCCTACCGGTAGATCACATGCGAATACCAAATGGCTTGTGGTCCCGAGTGCGTTCAGGGGACATGTGCTGAAATCCGCACATGCTAATCCTCTGACAGGGCACTCAGGTGTCCGCAAGATACTTGCCTGCATTCGCAAACAGTTTTATTGTCCCAGGATGAACACAGATGTAGCCAAATACTGCAAAGCATGTGCCGTCTGTCAGGAGTGGGGGAGGTCCAGTTATTCCCGCGGGGTTCCCTTAGGTCCACAGCCACTTAGCAGGGAACCCCTGCGTGGGCTGGCTGTTGACCTACCCAAACCACTGCCCGTTGTCAGCAGTCCCGGCAGACACCACATCCGACCGCAGTGGCGCAAAAGCCCTGTCCAGAACGGTCCATGTCAGGTCAAACCTGAGGGGAGTGGGCAGCGACCTGTCCGGGGGAACCGAGCCGCAGGCGCCAATGGGTTTTCCCGCCGTGCCGGCAGCTCGAGACCCGTCAGCCAGGTTGGCCGACACGAAGCGGGCAGCCGACACCGGAATGCTGATGGGCTGTCCCAGTGTCAGGGGGAACTAGACCCAACAGCGCCAATGGCTGCTATGGTGGATGTCTTGGTGATCAGGAAGGGGAGGTGTCACGGAACAGCCGTGAGAAACGAAAACGCAACCGGTTTCCTGCCTCGATTGTCGTTGCGTTGCCAAATCAGAATCTCATGTCTGTGGATACCAGGCAGTCCAGCCTGGGGGGTCTCTGCTGTCTTCATAAGAGCAGCAGAGTTCTTTTCATGAAGCCTGGTGCCTGTGACTTGTTAGCCAGAGGTGTAAACTCAAAGCTTGTCCAAGCTGATCTCACGTTCAGATGTTAATTAAAGGAACCAAAAGGTCCTTTTCATACAGGGAGATCCCAGAAAGCTAGTCACAGCTTGACACCAGACAGCCTGGCTGCAGCCTTACCAGGAAGAAATGAATGTATTATATAATTTTTTGCCTATTTACAGAATACAGTAAATAGGGTAGTTATGAGAGCGGTATCATTGGATCCGTAGGGTCATGCTGAATCTCTTGATACCAGTCGAGAGGGGCCCGGGGCCCCTACAACCCAGGTATGAATCTTCTTAGGAACCTGACCCGCTGCCCTAGCCATGTCTGATGTCATATTAATCTGTATTTTCCGACAAGTATGAATCTGTTATCCCCCTAAATATAACGTGTATTGTTTGTGAGTTACGGCAGATTGTAAGTTTAAAACCTAAAATCTCTCAGAAGAAATGAACTGTCATTGGTGGGTAACTCCGAGGGGGCCAGCATTGTCACACCCCCAAACCAGCTTCATCAAAAGCACATGGCCGGCAGGCGGGCCCTCAGTCCTCCACATTCCATCTATATGAGAGCTGTCTGGTGCTAGCCACATGGCTAGTGGCCATCTTGATCGGCCATCTTGTCTGAACTGAAACAAAGGACATTTTCCATTTTGCTTGGATTTTAAATTGAGCTTAAACAAAGGACTTTACCAAGGAACTTTGATTCTTCTCACTAAAGGACATCTTTCCAGAAACAAAGTATTTTTTCTCCCTTTCTTTATTTTCCTACTGTGTTATCTCATGTCTCAATAATTGTTGATTTTAATAATTGTCTGTATATATTAATTATTTATATTGCCGTGAATAAAATACTTTATTAAAGTCATTCACTGTTCCGCTACCCTGCTTTTCAGCCATACACAGAAACTGATCCCAGGTCTCTGGAGAGACGCTACTACTATTGTTGATATCTAGACAGAATAGAGTGTGTTTAACCGTTTTTATTCGCAGGACCAGTCAGTCAGTCAGTCGGGTCCACTGGCCCATACCAGTGGTGGTGGCAGTTATACCCTGAAATCGTGTGTGAGTTGTATTTCCATAACCCCACAGGCTCCCTTCTGGTCGGGCTGCTGCCCAAATTTCTGTCGGTTTCTGCGCAAAGATCGCGACCAAAGCTTGCATGGTCTCTGTGCTGAAACCGATTGGAAGGCAATTTGTGGTCTGACCACTAGGGCTCCTGTGACAGGGGGGTATGATGTTGATGATGGGATGAAGGACCGTGACTACCATCCACAGGATGGGGATGTCAGCTCTGAGGAGGAGGAGGCGGATGCGTCGGTGGGTTTGGCACAGAGGATCAGCATTGGCCGTGGAATGCGGGACCCACCACATCCTTCTGCCTCTACCACCAGCCGCACCACTCAACCCCCAACCGCCACAGGGAGAAAAGCCGCAGCATCCCATTCAGGCCGCAGGGGAATCTTCACCTCCCCAATCTGGCGGTTTTTTACTCTGCCCTCATTGGACAGCAAGTTTGCCATATGCAATGTGTGCAAACTACAGATGAGCAGAGGTTGTGACCCCTACAAGTATGGCACCTCCAGCTTCATCACCCATCTGGCCAAAAAACATGTTGTTGAGCATGAGGAGTCCAAGAGGCTGAAGCAAGCTGGCGCTGGCTCCCACCGCCACGGTGTAACAGGCCACTGCTGCTGATACCACCACCTATATTCAACCCAAAACACAATTGCGGTGTCATTTTTCGGAGGTGTCTGGGCTGAAAACTGTCATGTCCCAGTTGTGCAATTGGACTTTGGACACAATGTGGGCTGCACGGCCGCTGTCTGAAAACTAGTCCTGATGCTAATTGACAGCTTTATTTTTTTTTTCAATTTATGCTAACCAAATAATTAATTAGTGTTACCCTTTAAAAAACATGATGCTACATGCATCATTTACCCTAAAAAACCCTTTTTAAAGCTATTTAAAGGGCACTTCCGTTTTTTCTATCCGGGATAGGTCGGGTACCCGCGGGTAATTTGGTCGGATATCCGGATCCGATTCGGATACCCGGAAGGTCGGATACGGATATCCGATTCGGATCTGGATATCTGGGTACCCGGATCCGGGCGGGTAATGAAAAGTACTACCCGTGCAACCCTGTAGCTAAGTACCAGCTATTACTGTACTATAGGGCACTGGGGCTCTGGTTATTGGGACCAAGACTCAGACTATGACATACCAAACTTCAGATAGAGGAATAGTTAAACCTAGGTGGCTTAGTGTTAGAGGATAAAGCAGATGGAAAATAAATGTAACTGCTAGAGTCGGGAGGTTAGTGTTAACGTAAGCCTCACCTAGCCATGCTCCAAACCAGGCATGGGAGCTGCTGGGCTGGCAAGGTGGCGTTGCATGCCAGGGCATCCATGGCCGGTTTGGGTCCCGGTCCAGAGGTCCATGCAGTGAGTCTGCTACCTCCACGGTGCAGTCTGGGTGGTCAGCGACTTACATGTGCATGCATGTTACCAAGGCAACACTTATTCCTTTTACCGGAGTCATGTGCATGTGGCCATGACGACCCTGGAGTTTCTTTGTGGGCCTGTGTGCAGGGCCGGCCTTTGACCTGAGCGACCGGAGCAATCGGTCAGGGCGCCGTCTTCCAGGGGGGGGGGGGGGGCGCTCCTGCCGTCCTGGCAGTGTTTCTCCAACACTGGGGCATCAGGCATATTGATTGACTGTGTTTCTCAACACTGGGGCACTGATTGACTGTGTAATCTGCTCCCGGTTTTGGGTCATATGGACTGTGTGGGGTCTATCGCATAAGGACAGTTATTTAACTGCACTGTGGCACATGGACTGTTGTTTAATTGCACTGGGGCATATGGACTGTTGGTTAACTGGACTGTGCATATGGACTGTTATTTAACTTACACTGCACTGTGGCATATGGACTGTTATCTGCATGTGGGTGGAGTGATCTGCTATCTGCTCAGGGAATTCGCTGGCCATGCCACCCACCAGCAGCTGTTGGCGTTCCACCACCCGTCGACCCAATGTCAACTGCCCAGGATCTGCTCCCATCTCTCCACAGCCCAGTTGCATCACCCTCTCCAGACCACAGCTCCTTCAGTGGGAAGCACATGGTTCCTCATCCCCGGAGGGCACGCGACTCTACGACTCTGTCTGGAGCCACGCTCAACTAATCTCAGTGTCTGCCTTAAGGTCCCATGTGGGGCCGCAGCGTAGGGGCTGTCGCTCAGGGGCACTCGTGAGGCTAAGGAGGAAGGGTCTGAGGTCAGCCATCCCCTCAATCCTTCTAGCAAACGTATGCTTCCTGCCCAACAAGCTGGACGAACTGTTCCTGCTCTGCGACAGGAGGGAGCTCAGCACAAACTCTCCAGTACTTTGCTTCACGGAGACATGGCTCCACAAGGATATCCCTGACTACTTCCAGGCTTCAGCCTCATCCAAGCTGACCGTGACTCCGCTCTGTCCGGGAAAAAGAGAGGTGGCGGGATCTGTTTCTATATTGGCTCTGCATGGTGTCCCAACATTTCAGTTCTAGCCAGGAAATGCTCCCCAGACCTTGAGCTCCTTCTTGTTAACTGCAGGCCAGTGTACTCCCCAAGGGAGTTTTCCTCCTACGTCTTGGTTGGAGTGTACATCCCACCGGATGCCAATGTAAACTCTGCCCTGCTTGACCTGAGCGACTCCATTTCCCAGTGGGAGACATCTCTCCCGGACTCTTTGTTCATAGTTATGGGCGACTTCAATAGAGCCAACCTCCGCCATGAGCTTCCGCGTTTTCACCAGCATGTTGTCTGCCCCACTAGAGACTCAGCCACTCTCGACCACTGCTACACTGTACTGAAAAATGCATACAAAGCTGTCCCGGGGGCAGCGCTGGGCTCCTCTGACCACTGCCTCATCCATCTCATCCCCACCTACAAGAGGCGCCTGGAGACTGCGAAACTCAGGTCCTCCAAGGTTTGGTCCAGTGAGGCCAAGCTCCAACTTCAAGCCTGCTTTGACTGTACGGACTGGCAGGCTTTGGAAACACCAAACCTGGATGAGTGGGTGGAGAACGTAAACTCGTACATCAGCTTTTGTGAGGACTCCTGTGTACCAACCAAAACCTATAAGGTCTTCCCGAACAACAAGCCATGGTTCTCCAATAAGCTACGGCAACTTCGGAAACGCAAGGTAGCTGCGCATAAGTCAGACAACCTTAAGGAATATAGGAGGATGAGGAATGACCTCAATCATGAATTGAGGGTTGCCAAACGAGAGTTTGCTGAGAGGATGGAACAAAACCTCTTTTCAAATGACTCACGAGCTGTATGGAAAGGCCTTAAAGCTGCCACCAATTATAAGCCTTCCCCCCAACCACTCCACCTAGCTTCGAACTGGCTGAAGAGCTTAGTAAATTCTACTGCAGGTTCGAGTGTCAGGATTCATCTGTGGGGCATCAGTCACCGCCCACTTCCCCTCCGGCACAAGCAGACCTCGCCTCGAGTCTAAGCTCACCCCCCCTGGCTGTGAGTGAATCCGACGTCATTCGTCACCTATCAACAATGAACTCCAGGAAAGCCTCTGGTCCGGACAGCGTGTCACCTGCCTGCCTGAAGTCCTGTTCTAGGCAACTTGCTCCCATTCTTACCGCCATATACAACAAGTCACTTCAGATGGGCAAGGTCCCTGCCTGCCTTAAGAGGTCCACTATCATTCCGGTCCCCAAAAAGCAAGGTGTCACTGACCTCAATAACTTCAGGCCTGTGGCACTAACATCCGTTATCATGAAGACCCTCGAAAGGGTCGTCCTGTCCTTTCTAAAGTCCTCCACCACGCCCCTTCTTGACCCATTCCAATTTGCATACAGAGAAAACAGATCCACTGATGATGCCATCAATATCTGCATGGAGCTCATCAGCAACCACTTGGAAAGGCCAGACTCGTATGCCAGAATCCTCCTCCTGGACTTTAGTTCGGCCTTTAACACCATCTGTCCACGCATACTTCAGGAGGGTCTGGCTGCTCTCGGTGCCCATCCCACCCTACGCCCTTGGATCTCGGACTTCCTGTCCCACAGGTCACAATCTGTCAAGCTGGGAGAATTTTCCTCCCATCCACAGTCCACGAACATGGGGAGCTCCACAAGGCTGCGTCCTGTCTCCAATGCTGTTCTCTCTCTACACGAACAACTGCAGTGCAGATCCACAGCAGACTCAGTCAAGGTAATTAAATTTGCAGATGACACCACTATCATTGGCCTTATTACCAACAATGACGAGAGTGCCTATCGTCAGCAGGTAGACAGAATCTGTAACTGGTGCAGGGAGAACAGGCTGGTCCTTAATGCAGCTAAAACTGTGGAAATGGTTATCGATTTCAGGAAGCATGCCCCCTCACCTCCACCAATCCACATTGACAGCACTGAAGTGGCGATAGTTCCCTGTGTCTGCCTCCTGGGCACCACCATCTCAAATGACCTGAGATAGAAGGCTAACACCAGCTCCACCGTGGCAAAGGCCCAGAAAAGGCTCTTCTTCCTCCGTCAACTGAAAAAGTTTGGCATGCCCCATCAGGTCCTCACAAGATTCTACTCTGCCACCACAGAATCTATTCTCTGCTTTTCCATTCTGGTCTGGTACGCTGGTTCCTCCGTCAGCGACAGACAAAAACTCCAGAGGGTCATTAGATCAGCATAGAGAATCATCGAGAAACCCCTCCCTCCACATGACCTTCTCTACAACTCGAGACTACGCACTAGGGTGCTGAAGATAGCCATGGACCCCTCTCATCCTGGCCATTGCTACTTCAGTTGCCTGCGTTCAGGGCGTAGATTCTGGGTCATCCCCACCAGGACCACGAGGCACAGGAACTCTTTTTTCCCCTCTGCAGTAAATCTCTTGAACTCCACTCACGTTCCACCTCCACCCCATCCTTCTTAGGTTCACAGATGGGGTAGTGTCATAGGCATTCTGCCATTCTGTGCTTGGAACTTATACAATGTCATTGTCACTGTCATTGGCACTGTCATAGTCAACTTATGTCCTGCCATAGGCATTCTGCCATTCTGTGCTTGGAACTTATGCACTGGCTACCCTCATGGGCTCGACCCTCATAGCCTGCCTCCAATATCTGTAGTATCTGTAGTATCTTGCTGTTATATGTAGGGTGTGCATATGTAGTGTGTGGCTGTGTATATAGATTGTGTGAGTGTGTAGTGTGTGGCTGTGTATATGTAGGGTGTGCGTGTGTAGTGTGTGGCTGTCTATATAGATTGTGTGCATGTGTAGTGTGTGGCTGTGTATATGTAGGGTGTGCGTATGTAGTGTGTGGCTGTGTATATAGATTGTGTGAGTGTGTAGTGTGGCTGTGTATAAAGATTGTGTGCGTCTGTAGTGTGTGGCTGTGTATATAGATTGTGTGCGTGTGTAGTGTGTGGCTGTGTGCGCGTGTAGTGTGTGGCTGTGTATATAGATTGTGTGTGTGTGTAGTGTGTGGCTGTGTGTGTGTGTGTGTGTGTATAGTGTGTGAGTGTGTGAGTGGCGTCTAGGTAAAAATGGCGCAGGCAAAAAAATGGCGCCCCCTTCTGCCCGATATATGTTTAACCACTTTACCCCCGCGTGTACGGATTTCTCCGCCCCTTTTTCCATCCTTTCACCCCCAGGGACGGAGAAATCCGTACTCTGCGCACTCCCGCCGCTGTCCGCGCTCCCGCTTGTAAACACGCCGCCCGCCGCTAGTAAACACGCCGCCGCCCGCTCGCCCAGAGATCAACGAACGGGAAAATCCATTCCCGTTCGTTGATCTAAGCCCCGCAATGATCTGCTGCCGCTCGGCTGAGCAGCGCGATCATTGTGAAAAAATAACAAAGTCCCAGCCTCTTTCTACTTCCTGCAAGCGTGTTGCCATCTTGTGGCCAAATAGTAAAACTACACCCTAACCATTTTTTACACACAAATAAACTTGTTTTACACAAAAAATTAACTCCTTACCTCCCACACTCCCCAATTTTTTTTTTTTTTTGTAATTAAAAAAAAAATAAAAAATTTACAATTTAAAAAAAATACATAAATAGTTACCTTAGGGACTGAACTTTTTAAATATTTATGTCAAGAGGGTATAACACTGTTACTTTATAAACTATGGGCTTGTAATTAGGGATGGACGCAAAACTGAAAAAAATGCACCTTTATTTCCAACTAAAATATTGGCGGCAAACATTGTGATAGGGACATAATTTAAACGGTTTTATAACCGGGATAAATAGGCATATACATTTAATGGGTTTTAATTACAGTAGCATGCATTATTTAAAAACTATAAAGGCCGAAAACTGAAAAATAATAAATTTTTTCCCACATTTTTTCCTATTTTCCCATTAAAACACATTTAGAATAAAATTATTCTTGGCATAATGTCCCACCTAAAGAAAGCCTAATTGGTGGCGAAAAAAACAAGATATAGTTCATTTCATTGCGATAAGTAATGATAAAATTATAGACGAATGAATGGAAGGAGCGCTGAAAGGTGAAAATTGCTCTGGTGGTCAGGGGGTAAAACCCCTCAGTTGGGAAGTGGTTAAAATGATATTTATCGTTTTAAAGGTTAAAATAGTGCAGACCTTTTGAACGAAATTTATCGTTTTAAAACGATAAAACGATAAAACGCAGTGCGGCGGAGGCGGCGTGTGTGGCGTCGGGGCGGCGGAGATCTTCAATCAAGATGTATCAGAAGATCGCAAGATGGAGGATACTGTCGTGGGACCTGATTGGCGTGGGATTTTTTTCTTAAAGGTACAGGTAAGTATTTCTGGTTAATTTAGAACATTAAAGGACTTTTCTCGTTGTTGTGTTTTTATTTCATTTAACCCTTTGTGGAAATGGGTAAGGGGCACTTTGTACCTCTATACTCATTTCTCCTGGGAGGGGGGTGGGCATCTGGGGGTCCCCTTCTTAAAGGGGACTCCCAGATGCCACCATGAACCCCCCCCCCCCCAGGGAGTCGTCGCCCCCCGCCTCCACCATAAATGAGCCGGTTCTTTTTGTATTGAATCAAATGAATCAATTCATTTGATTCAATACATAAAGAACCGGCTCATTTAAGAGCCGGTTACTATACCTTAGGATGCGTCCTGTGCGGACGTATAGCTGCCAGCTCCGCTGTCTCTCCCCGTCTGCCTGCACCTGTCTCCCTCACCTAGGGTGGCACCCATGGGTGCACCAGGTGCCAGGCTAGGTGAGGGTGACAGGTGAGGAGGCGGGGAGGACAGCGGGAGCCGTGCTATGCGTCCCTACGCAGGACGCATTGTAAGGTATAGTATTCTAATTGGCGTGGGAGATCTTCAATCAAGTTAATTAAAGATCGCAAGATAAGAGGATATTGTTATTCGTTGGATCATTTCCGAGGATATATTGGCGTGGGAACATTTTTTTTAAAGGTACAGGTAAGTATTTGTGGTTAATTAAGATTATTAAAATACTTTTCTTGTGGTTGTGTTTTTATTTCATTTAACCCTTTGTTGAAATGGGTAAGGGGTACAAAGTAGCCCTATACTCATTTCTCCTGGGAGGGGGTGGGCATCTGGGGGTCCCCTTCTTAAAGGGGACTCCCAGATGCCACCATGAACCCCCCCCCCCCCCCCCAGGGAGTCGTCGCCCCCACCTCCTCCTGGGGCACCGGAGGTGGGGAAGAGCCCCTTGTCCATGGATTGGACAAGGGCTCCGGGGGGGAGGGGAAGGCTTGGCCGCCCCTCCCCCCGAAGCCCCCCCCATACCATGGACCATGCGGGCTGGTATAGCTCAGGGTGCGAAGCCCCAGTCGGCCGGGGCTCCGCATTCTGGCTATCCCAGCATGCATGGGGGACAAGGGGTTACAGAGGCTCGGGAGGGGGGACCCCACGTCGTTTTTTTTAAATTTATTTCCCACACTCAGAACATTAAAAAAATAAAAATTGATACCAAATTTAAAAAAAAAACGACGTGGGGTCCCCCCTCCCGAGCCTCTGTAACCCCTTGTCCCCCATGCAGGCTGGAATAGCCAGAATGCGGAGCCCCGGCCGACTGGGGCTTCGCACCCTGAGCTATACCAGCCCGCATGGTCCATGGTGTGGGGGGGCTCCGGGGGGGAGGGGCGGCCAAGCCTCCCCCTCCCCCCGGAGCCCCTTGTCCAATCCATGGACAAGGGGCTCTTCCCCGCCTCCCTTGCCCCAGGTGGAGGCGGGGGGCGACGACTCCCTGGGGGGGGGGGTTCATGGTGGCATCTGGGAGTCCCCTTTAAGAAGGGGACCCCCAGATGCCCACCCCCCTCCCAGGAGAAATGAGTATAGAGGTACAAAGTGCCCCTTACCCATTTCCACAAAGGGTTAAATGAAATAAAAACACAACAACGAGAAAAGTCCTTTAATGTTCTAAATTAACCAGAAATACTTACCTGTACCTTTAAGAAAAAAAATCCCCCGCCAATCAGGTCCCACAACAGTATCCTCCATCTTGCGATCTTCTGATACATCTTGATTGAAGATCTCCGCCGCCCCGACGCCACACACGCCGCCTCCGCCGCACTGCTCTCAGCTATACTAAGTATAGCTGAGAGTTGCGTCTATGCGTCTATATAGACGCATTAGCGCTAGCTGCCGCTGCCCTCCCTGCCTCCCCCCACCTGTCACCCTCACCCATGCTGGCACCCAATGCACCCATGGGTGCCAGCATGGGGGAGGGTGACAGGTGGGGGGAGGCAGGGAGGGCAGCGGCAGCTGGCGCTAATGCGTCTATATAGATGCATAGACGCAACTCTCAGCTATACTAAGTATAGCTGAGAACAAAAAGCATCTTTAAATTTTGGCTCCAAGGCTCCCCATTGGTTCCTTATCGACCAATGGGGATCCTCCTGATCCCCATTGGTCTGTTAAGGAACCAATGGGGACCATTGGAGCTAAAATTTAAAGATGCTTTTTGCTCTTAGCTATACTAAGTATAGCTAAGAGCAGTGCGGCGGAGGCGGCGTGTGTGGCGTCGGGGCGGCGGAGATCTTCAATCAAGATGTAACAGAAGGTCGCAAGACAGAGGATACTGTCGTGGGACCTAATTGACGTGGGATTTTTTTCTTAAAGGTATAGGTAAGTATTTCTGGGTAATTTAGAACATTAAAGGACTTTTCTCGTTGTTGTGTTTTTATTTCATTTAACCCTTTGTGGAAATGGGTAAGGGGTACAAAGTAGCCCTATACTCATTTCTCCTGGGAGGAGGGTGGGCATCTGGGGGTCCCCTTCTTAAAGGGGACTCCTAGATGCCACCATGAACCCCCCCCCAGGGAGTCGTCGCCCCCACCTCCTCCTGGGGCACCGGAGGTGGGGAAGAGCCCCTTGTCCATGGATTGGACAAGGGCTCCGGGGGGGAGGGGAAGGCTTGGCCGCCCCCCCATACCATGGACCATGCGGGCTGGTATAGCTCAGGGTGCGAAGCCCCAGTCGGCCGGGGTTCCGCATTCTGGCTATCCCAGCCTGCATGGGAGACAAGGGGTTACAGAGGCTCGGGAGAGGGGGACCCCACGTCATTTTTTTCAAAACATTTCCCACACTCTGAACATAACCCACAAATTTTAATTTAAAAAAATAAATAAATAAAATGTTTCAATTGGTGGCGAAAAAAACGAGGTATAGATCATTTTCTTGTGAGAAGTTGTAATAAAGTTATTAGGGAATAAAAGGGAGGAGCACTGACAGGTGAAAATTGCTCTGGTCCGTTAGGGTAAAAACCCTTGGGGGTGAACTGGTTAAAAAAAAAATTCAATTTTTTTTTTTAAATATTGTTTCCTAGTATCTTTTTAACATATCCTGCAAATTTGGTGTTGCTAGGATTTAAGGGGACTTTGCTATTAACTGCTAAAGTCGGCAGAAAAAGTTTCCACGGAAATGTCAGTACGCGATTTAAATAGATACATTTCCTCTTTGAAGATTTAAAATCGATTTTCTCAAAAACCATAAGGTCTTTTTGAACAATTTTTTTTCTTCGTGTTCCCACTATTCTTCTTAACATTCCCTACACATTTGGTGTTTCTAGCATTTAAAGGGGATTTGCTATTAACCGCTAAAGTCGGCGGGCGTTTAATTTTCCCACGGTCAGAAGAAGAATATTCAAAATCGATTTTCTCAAAAACTATAAGGTCTTTTTGAAAAAATTTTTTCCTCTTGTTCACAATTTTCTTCTTAACATTCCCTGCAAATTTGGTGTTTTTAGCTTTTAAGGGGGCTTTGCTATTAAACATTAAAGCCGGCGGGCAGATATTTTCCAAACGGCAGCAAAGCAAGGGTTAAAACGATAAATATCGTTTGGGAGCAATACAAATATAAATATAAACGATAAATATCGTTTTTAAAGCTGGCGCCATTTTTGAGCTGTCAAAAACGAAAAATAACTAGCGATAGTGGTTCTCTATGGGGCGCCGGTTTTTAACTACGATAACTGGCGCCATTTTTAACGGACCCCGTGTGAGTGTGTGTGTGCATACGTGCATGGATCTGCTGTCTGCCTGATTTCTGTTTTGTGGCTGGGGGTGCATTATGCAGGGCATACACGGCTCTTTTTTGCCACTCGATCGTTTCGCCGATTGATTCTGCAGTCGATTCTCTTATCTTCCGCTAGTATTTATTATCTTTTTCCATTCACTGCTATCACAAATTGAGCAGTGAAACGATCGAGCGGGAGATCGGACATGTCGGAAATGATCTATCGAGCCTTCTAAATGGCTCAAAAACGAGCCTTGTATGCCCAGCATTAGGCGTCTGGAGATTTCTTTGTGAGAGATAGTTTAATCCATTACTGGGTGTCCACATTTCTATGTTCCATTTGACAATTGTGATGCAGCCAGGGGGAAACAGTCATGGGCCCATATAAAAAGCAGCTATACAGGATCTTCTCAAAAAAATGCATATTGTGATAAAGTTCATTATTTTCTATAATGTACTGATAAACATTAGACTTTCATATATTTTAGATTCAAATACACACAACTAAAGTAGTTCAAGCCTTTTATTGTTTTAATATTGATGATTTTGGCGTACAGCTAATGAAAACCCAAATTTCCTATCTCAAAAAATTAGCATATTTCATCCGACCAATACAAGAAAAGTGTTTTTAAAACAAAAAAAAGTCAACCTTCAAATAATTATGTTCAGTTATGCACTTAATACTTGGTCGGGAATCCTTTTGCAGAAATGACTGCTTCAATGCGGCGTGGCATGGAGGCAATCAGCCTGTGGCACTGCTCAGGTGTTATGGAGGCCCAGGATGCTTCGATAGCAGCCTTAAGCTCGATGGGGTTCAGGTCAGGAGAGTTGGCAGGCCAATTGAGCACAGTAATACCATGGTCAGTAAACCATTTACCAGTGGTTTTGGTGCTGTGAGCAGGTGCCAGGTCGTGCTGAAAAATGATATCTTCATCTCCACAAAGCTTTTCAGCAGATGGAAGCATGAAGTGCTCCAAAATCTCCTGATAGCTAGCTGCATTGACCCTGCCCTTGATAAAACACAGTGGACCAACACCAGTAGCTGACATGGCACCCCAGACCATCACTGACTGTGGGTACTTGACACTGGACTTCAGGCATTTTGGCATTTCACTCTCCCCAGTCTTCCTCCAGACTCTGGCACCTTGATTTCCGAATGACATGTAAAAGTTGCTTTCATCTGAAAAAAGTACTTTGGACCACTGAGCAACAGTCCAGGGCTGCTTCTCTGTAGCCCAGGTCAGGCGCTTCTGCCACTGTTTCTGGTTCAAAAGTGGGTTCATGCTTCCATCTGCTGAAAAGCTTTATGAATATGAAGATTTCATTTTTCAGCACGACCTGCCACCTGCTCACAGTGCCAAAACCACTGGTAAATGGTTTACTGACCATGGTATTACTGTGCTCAATTGGCCTGCCAACTCTTCTGACCTGAACCCCATAGAGAATCTGTGGGATATTGTGAAGAGAAAGCTGAGAGACGCAAGACCCAACACTCTGGATGAGCTTAAGGCCGCTATTGAAGCATCCTGGGCCTCCATAACACCTGAGCAGTGCCACAGGCTGATTGCCTCCATGCCACGCCGCATTGAAGCAGTCATTTCTGCAAAAGGATTCCCGACCAAGTATTGAGTGCATAACTGAACATAATTATTTAAAGGTTGACTTTTTTTTGTTTTAAAAACACTTTACTTTTATTGGTTTGATGAAATATGCTAATTTTTTGAGATAGGAAATTTGGGTTTTCATGAGCTGTACGCCAAAATCATCAATATTAAAACAATAAAATGCTTTAACTACTTCAGTTGTGTGTATTTGAATCTAAAATATATGAACGTCTAATGTTTATCAGTACATTACAGAAAACAATGAACTTTATCACAATATGCTAATTTTTTGAGAAGATCCTGTATATGTGGAAATAAGTGCCTACTGTTTTCAGCTGTATTTTGCATTTGGGTGGCCAGATGTCAACCTGTAGCCTCTATTTATATGGGCACCTATGGTGGTGCCTAAAAAAAGTAATTTTGTTTGTCGTGGATTGCCCAGGGAAGGGGATGGGGGGCAGACAGGTTGGGGGGGCCCCATCCCAAATTGTGTGTGTGTGCGTGCGCACGTGCGTGCGTGTGCGCGCGCATGTGCATAGAGGCTAAAAGGGGGGGGGGGGACCGAAATCAGGTTTCGCTCAGGGCGCTAGGGCGCTGTGAAACCTAAGGCCAACCCTGCCTGTGTGGCATCATGCGGACACAGGTATGCATGCACAGGGCACCAAATTCAAGTGAATGGAACAGTGCTGACTATAAAAGGAAGTTCAATTCCAATGGGCAGTGCTGATTCCTCATCAGCTTCCTAGTGGTGTTTGCTAAGTTTAGTATTGATTACCCTGCTTTTGGCCCTGCCTAAATTTGACTACCCTAGATCCTGAACCCAGTTATTGACATTGGCTTGTCTGCTGCCTGCCTCAACCAGGATTGCCTCATGTTATGCACAAACTCAGTCAGCCTCGACCCGTGCCTGTTTATAAATCTTGCCGCATGCCTCCAACCACTGATCAGTCCCATGATTATGCTTTTGTCTCATCCTTTCATACCTTAAAGAGGAACTCCAGTGAAATTAATGTAATAAAAAAGGGCTTCATTTTTACAATAATTATGTATAAATGATTTAGTCAGTGTTTGCCCATTGTAAAATATTTTAAATCCCTGATTTACATTCTGACATTTATTACGTGGTGACATTTTTACTGTTGGCAGGTGATGTAGCTGCTGCATGTTTTTTGGCAGTTGGAAACAGCTGTAAACAGCTATTTCCAACAATGCAGCAAGGTTTCCAGACAGGAAATTGCCAGGAGTATGTACTCAAGAGTTTCTTGTGGGAGGGGTTTCACCACAATATCAGTCATACAGTGCCCCCTGATGGTCTGTTTGTGAAAAGGAATATATGTCTCATGTAAAAGGGGGTATTAGCTACTGATTGGGATAAAGTTAAATTCTTGGTTGGAGTTTCTCTTTAAACCTCTGGCAATCACATTTTGGTGTCACTAATTCTACTAACCACTGTCTCTTGAGTGCAACCTGGTGGGCACTAGACAGAAAAGTCCATTGTTCCTTGCAGGGCACTCTGGTGAAGACCCGTGGTCACGTATACCCTGCATTCTTGACTGCTCTCACCTCAGTGAGTAGAGTCAGTGAGAGAGCCACCAAGATCACTGTGACAGTTAGGTGTTTAAAGGTCTTTAGTTTGGGAGGAGGGTTAGTGTTGGGCTTACAGATAGTGAGGGGGATTCATGTTAGGTATCAAGATCTTACAGGACAGACCTGTTGACCTCACCACTGAGAAATGGACTTCCCAAAGTGCAGAGTCTAAGTGACCAGGGGTCTTCACCAGTGCCCCCCGAAAGGGACGATGGGCTTCAATGCCTAGTGCCCACCAGGTTGCGCTTCAGGTTATCCTACAGTGGTTTGGAGAACAGATGATACTGCAATGTGTAGACTGCAAACAGTAAATATAAACTGAGATATAACACACGTGAAGTATAATCGTAATTCATAAAACTAGCTAATAGGTCAGGGCAGGCTGCGAGCAGATGTAGTCACTAGTCAGTATCAGGCCAAGGGTCAGAATGCCAGAAATACACAATATTCAAGAAACAGGTCAGGGTCAGGATACTAGGATATACACAGGGAGATAATCACAGGCTAACACTAGCCAAGCTGAAGCGAACTGTCAGCCTATGCTGACAGTTACATGAGCATCATCCAGAGTCCTGATGTGGAAGTTAAAAGACTACACCGGAGTACCAGAGGGTCAGGCAAGAATCTATGCTGGCCACAAAGCCTGTCACTGTGGGAAATCATCCAGCATCATTGTAGATATCCTTTCTGATCACCATCAGATTTTTCAGAGGAATGTCCACTCCCCACAGTTCTCCTCAAAGCTTGCAGTTTATCTGCAGCAAAATTTTCTGTGCGATGCTTCTCAGTTTTGTTGGATTAGAGATTGTTTTTACATTCACAACTTGAGAAGGCACATGACCTGGATAGGGGGGCACACAGTGACCTCCGTTTGACTTGGTAAATAAAAGACTGCGACAACCATTTGGATTTTTAAAATTGGCCACAGCTTTTATTACCATAACCTCAATATTCCCTGAGGCAACAATTTTTATTTGAAATATAAATCACATTCAATTTCTTTTCCATAATTTTCCATAATTTTTCACACACATTAATCAAGAAAAACATCGGAGTCCCCTGGCCTGCCCAATAAAACGAGCCGCAGCGCAACCCGTACCAGCCACCAGCCACAGTTATAACAGCTCGATGGGTACACCCCACTGCCGGCTCAACTTAAACATCCACATGGGCCTTGTCAGGGGCTCCGCCACCATTCTTGCTGTGACAAATAACATATGACGTGATTCCTGCTGGTGATGTCCACTTCAGGGGCGGGTGGGAGGGTTGTTCCTTTCCTGCTGGATCTCTAAAGGAAGTCCAGCTTCCTCTCTTTTCCTTTTGTTGTTCCCTCCAGGTCCCTTGCCCTTCCTTATTTGGCACCTTGACCTCCACTGCCCTATCTTGTCCAGCAGTGAGGTCACCAGCCCCCAGCCAGGTCATGCCCCCTTTGTCGCCCAGCTCCGCCTTGCTCTGGAAGGGGTTTCTTGACCTGGATAGGGGGGCACACAGTGACCTCCCTTTGACTTGGTAAATAAAAGACTGCGACAACCATTTGGATTTTTAACATTGGCCACAGCTTTTATTACCATAACCTCAATATTCCCTGAGGCAACAATTTTTATTTGAAATATAAATCACATTCAATTTCTTTTCCATAATTTTTCACACACATTAATCAAGAAAAACATCGGAGTCCCCTGACACAGGCCGCCCAATAAAACGAGCCGCAGCGCAACCCGTACCAGCCACCAGCCACAGTTATAACAGCTCGATGGGTACACCCCACTGCCGGCTCAACTTAAACATCCACATGGGCCTTGTCAGGGGCCCCGCCACAGCACTTTGGAGGTTGCCTCAACCCCAAATGCCCCGCCACAGGGCCAAAGCCACCTCCAGGGCTTCCCTTAGGCCAAACAGGACAACGTTATTGCCCACCTCATTGATGTGGACTCCGTCTTCCTGAAAAACAAGTTATCACTAGGCCAGGAAACATGTCGCATGCTCTGAGTATAAAGGTTTTTATATCCTACACCCTAGCCTGGACAGTCTGTAAAGTTTTTTGACACATCTGACTAGGTGAGCCCCGGGGCAATGTGTCTCCACGCAGTCATGCAAGTCTGTAAACTTTTATTCTAAGAAAATTGCTTTGAACGACTTGTCAGTCGTCCCACCCCTTGCCAAAAAGGCTGTATAAAGCCAGGCATCATTCTGCATGCACTGTAGTGCAAAGATGTCTATATGACTCTACTTTGCCTCATTGCTTCTTTCGGCTAAATCCGTTGGTAAAAGAAGAAGCAGACTAGCCGGCTGCCATAGGCTGACCTAGGTATTGTGCAATATAGCTTATATTCCGGGGAAAAAGGGGGGGGGGGTGCACCAAATTCTATGGTGCCCTGGTTGCCCCATATTCCTTATGTACAAAGGTGGGTGTCTGATGTAAGTTCTGATTACTAAGCCGTACTATGAACGCTTCTTATAGTCAGCGGTGATCTTCCATTCAGAACTGGCCACCGGGCCTTTGTTTGTTACACCAATCTGGTATGAAATGAACTTAGTACTTCTTGAAATTAATTTAGTACATCTTGTTGGTACTTAGTGGTTGGTACTTAGTGACTGGACTATATGTACCTACTTTGTACAGCGCTGCAAAAGATGTCAGCGCTATATGAATACTAGATAATAATAATAATAATAATATAGTACTTTTTGCACTCTAACAGGAGGGGTGACCTGTGTATTACATCTGCTCTCCTGGCTATTATGACTGGAGCAGGGACAATGGTAAAGCAATTAGCTCACTCATCAATTGCCTGTGTCTAACACATTAGGTATGCTTAGTAAATTTAGTAACACATTAGGTATGCATAATGTTAAGCTAATGTGGTCCTACACTGTAGCAATATTTTGTTCAGTTAATATCCGATCAATAAACATCTGATACGTTTGATAAGTTGTAAACTAACAGGGATTGAGTATGGATCCCTAGCACAGGAAAAGCATACTGTAATACTAGCACTGTAGGAATGTGCAAGGCAGATCGAAATTTGCACCTCTGTGTAACTAGATATTAACATTGATTTAAAATGTGCCAGCATACTCTTGAGTATGCTTTACTGCTGCAAAGGGACAATGTGAAACTTACCTATCCTGAAGTTAGGTTGCTAGTCTTTACCGTGTATCATTCTGATTAAACTGTGATAGATATCCTAAAGAATAACTACTTACAGTACTTACCTAGGAAACTGCATCCATATGTGTGGGTGGCTATTCTATATTAAAGCCATAGATTTATCAACTTATTGCATGGCTTAAATTTTTCCCTCACCTCGGGGCGCATGCGCGGCACGGAGTGATGAGGACGTGTGCTCCGTAGGCTCCGATCACAGCACGGACCGAATGAGGCATAACTCCTGAACCGCCTAACTCTAACGAACACAAGAGGCATCGGAGGCTGTAGGAAGATCCCCTCTACCATTTGCATGTCAGCTGGCCAGGGGAAAGTTAAGGACTCCGCGGCTAGATCGCTGGACTTCTTCAGGCCGCGCGGAGCTGCTGCAGCCAAAATGGCCGCCGAGAAACAACAGGAGATGAGCGTGCAGACTCCAGAGGCAGGAGCTACTATACAGCGTACGGATTTTACATTAAAAGACATTACAGATCTATTGGCAGAGCTGAAGGTTTCTGTCAAGAACGAAATCAGAACGGCAGTCTCCACATTATCAGCACAAATAGAAGAGCTGGGGAACAGAACAAATAGGCTGGAAATAAGAGTGGATGAAGCTGCGGACGCCATTAATGGTCTCCAAGATCAGAATACAGTTCAAGAAGAGAGAATAACAAACAATGAAGATAAATTGGAAGACCTGGACAATCGGGGGAGAAGGGAGAATATCAGAATAAGGTCAGTCCCTGAATCGGTGACGGATGTTAAAGGCTATGTGTTTGCGCTCTTTAAGGCATTACTACCAGGCATTCCGGATGAAATGTTGAGATTTGACAGAATCCATAGAGCTTTGAAAGCCCCTAAAAACCCGGATTGGGCAAGAGATATTATCCTCAAAATGCATTATGCAGAAGCAAAAGAGGAAGTAATTAAAGCAGCACGTAGCATGGGCCCGAATGGAATAGGAGAACACAAGGCCCAGATATTTCCGGACATTTCTCCCATCACGCTGGCCAAAAGGCGCACTCTTAGACCCATCACTACAGCATTGCAGAAGAGAGCTGTTCCATATCGTTGGAGATTCCCCTTCGCCCTAGCGTTTAATCTGGGCCCCAAGAGATACCAAATATACACCTTACAAGAAGGCCTAAAGGCACTTAGAGATAACGGAGCCCAAGACATACCAGAGGACACTCCGATGGACTCATCAAACAAATCAAAGAGAATGAACAGAGATTGGCAAGAAGTCCATCACTCAGCATACAAAAAGAGCAGAGAAAACCAGCAGACCCCATCTAAGATTCCTAGAGCAACCAAGACGACCTCGGACAATACCTGAAAGAATGCGGATAAGTACTTTCCTGCTATAACTGTATTGGAAGCTCCATGCTCATCCCTCGATGAACACTGATCTATACTACGGATCTCCTACCATTATGCTCTACCATCTGAGAAGAACAGAATGCTGAGTATACACATAAGAATTTTCTAGTTAAAATGCTTATTATTTATGCCTCATATATCTATACAGTATATATTATAGGAAAAAGGTTCAGGAGTTTTGATTTGGTTTTACAACTATTATTGATGAATAAGAAAGGTCCAGCTGTGTTAAGTTGCTGCCCCACTACTTACCTTCTCTCTAATAAGATGTTGAAGTTAATTTATAATGCCTACCGCATGTTACGGTTTTGTATGTCACACTTAATCAGTTCAAACAGTACAACTTTAAATAAGCTTAATATGTCAATTCCAACAGTTTGTCAGGATACAAGGACAGGGGGATCCTTGCACATAAGACAAGAGCTTGCTCCATGGAGAATCGAGAATAGCAACATTGATATTGTAGAATGGCCCACATGAAAATAATCTCACACAATGCCCAGGGCCTCAACAGCCCAATGAAAAGGGCAAAATGTATGAAATTTTATAAAGCTAAAAATCCTTCGATTATTATGATACAAGAAACGCATTTCACAAGAGTCTCATACCCGAAATTTTATCATAGATTCTTCCCAGATTTTTACTTATCAAGCCATCCTTCGGCTAAGAAGAACGGTGTTGCTATCCTCTTTCACAAAGACACACCATTCACATTGCGTAGGAAGATATCAGATAATGAGGGACGTTATATATTCCTAGAAGGGGATATGGAAGGGAAGCCAGTAATTATAGGAAATATATACGCACCGTCCACAAAAAATAGCACCTTTTTTAAGGAGATTATTGACATCCTACAAAAATTTGATGATTCAAACATAATATTAGGGGGAGATATGAACTTGGTATTGAATCCCAAAATAGATTACCAATCCATATCCTCTATCTCAGAAAGGAATGCCCCACCTAAGTCATTTATCAGACTTTTAAAAGAATTCTGCCTCACAGATACTTGGAGAGAGGTACACCCCAAAAAGAAGGATTTCACCTTTTTCTCCCACCCACACCATAGTTCATCTAGGCTGGACTATATCCTTTCCTCAAAAATATTCACAACCAGAATTAGAGACTCGACCATCATACACTCCTCAATATCAGATCACTCAGCTGTTCTGTCTACATTTATTTCATCCCATAAGCCTACAAAAATCCCTAGATGGAGAGTCCCACCTTTTATACTACAGAACCCCAAAAATATTCAGAAACTCTCCTCACTATTAGAGGACTATTTCGCACTCAATACACCAAACGAAACCTCAACAAGTAACTGGTGGGATGCTCATAAAGCATACATCAGGGGCCACTTTATCAGCCTATCAAAAGCTATTTACAAAGACAGACAGGCTAATAAAGAGGCCCTAGAACAGGAACTACAATTACTATGGGAAACATACAATATTCATATGACTAAAGGGGTATTGAAACGCATTACCGAAGTTAGAGAGCAATTGGATATTATAAATACAGAGGAAGTAGCAAAGTCCTTTCGATGGCTAGGATACAACAGATTTTATCTAGCCAATAAAGCAAACACTAGATTGGCCAGAATCTTAGCAGGAAGAAACAGAGCCAACAAATTTAGCCCACTTAAAATTCCAGGAGGTGGGGTAACCCACAACCCGAGCAAAATAGCTAATCTCTTTCGGGACTTTTATTCCAAATTGTACAACAACAATAAATCGTCGACACAAGATGCAATACGAGGTTTTTTACAACAAATAAAGCTTCCCCAAATAACCCAACAACAATTAGACTCACTTAATGAACCGTTCACTATCTCTGAAGTGTTAAACGCTATTAAGCAATTAAAACCCTTGAAAGCTCCAGGCCCGGATGGACTGAATGGTCAATACTATAAAGCATTCCAAGAAATATTAGCCCCACAACTATTACAATATCTGATGTCAATAAGAGAAGGGAAACAGATCTCACAAATTTCCAACAATGCAACCATAACAGTAATCCCCAAAGAGGGGAGAGATCAGACACTCTGCAAGAACTACAGGCCCATCTCCCTCATAAATGTGGATCACAAAATTTTGACAAAGCTGCTGGCGGATAGACTTAACCTCTTTTTACCGTTCCTGGTTAAGTCTGATCAGGTAGGGTTTGTTAGAGGTAGGCAAGGTCCAGATAACATAAGGAAAATCAATAATATTATTTATGCGGTGAATCAAAAGAGCCTTCCTATGCTACTGCTAGCAGTGGACATAGAGAAGGCCTTTGACTCACTTAACTGGGACTTCTTGTTTGCAGTTCTGACTAAATACGGATTTAAAGGCCCCTTCCTCACAATACTTAACAACATTTATTCTAACCCTTCTGCCTCTGTTCTGTCCACAGGATGTTTCTCAGAGCCCTTTCTAATTAAAAGAGGAACCAGACAGGGTTGCCCCCTGTCGCCCGCCCTTTTTGTCTTAGCCTTCGAAACACTATTGGAAGCAATAAGGTCAAACCCAGATATAAAAGGAGTACAAATTAAAGAAAATATGTATAAGTGTAGTGCATTCGCAGACGATCTTTTATTGACCTTGACTGATCCAATAATAACCCTACCTAATGTAATACAGACACTAAGAATATTTGGACTGGCGTCTGGACTGAGGGGCAATCAGGAGAAAACAGAGGCATTAGCCATACATTTTCCCCCTCAGTTAGACAAGCAAATTAAAGAGAATTTCCAATTCATCTGGCAAAATAAAAGCCTTAAATATTTAGGAGTGCAAATATCCCCAAGGTTTAAGGAATTATATGAGTTTAATTACCCCTCGCTTTTTAAAAAACTTAGACAAAAACTCACCGCTTGGGAAAGACTGAAAATCTCATGGATAGGGAGAATAACATCTATAAAAATGATCATACTCCCCAAACTACTCTATCTATTCAGGGCTCTACCTATAGAAATCCCTACTAATCACCTACAGTCTTTACAGAAAGACATATTTAAATTTATTTGGGGGAAAAAGAAACCTCGTATTGCATCCTCAATTATGCATAGACATAGACTAGAAGGAGGACTAGGAGTACCAAACATCTTAAAGTTCTATCAAGCGGCAAGAATATCCCAACTCATAAGCACGACCTTTAGAAGCCACACTTCCCAATGGAGAGAAGTGGAGAACCACTTCATTTTCCCTTTTAGGATACAAGATATAGTCTGGTCCAAAGAAATACCCAAAGAGGTCAAAAATAATGAGAACCCTATCATCTCATCAGCATTTAAACTCTGGAATCTCTTGCGATTCAAATATAAGCTAATAACTGAGAATTCTCCATTAGCCCCTATAATAAGAAACCCAGACTTTCCCCCAGGCCTACATCAACCAGGAACCTTTAGGTGGTGGACAGACAACCAACTTTACAATTTTTATGATATAATGAGGAGACATAGAAAACTCAATAGTAGATTGTTTCCCCCTCCCACTGAATACTTCAGGAATGCCCAGATTCAGCACTACATTTCAAAGCAATGGAAAACAAATCTCCCTTCACTGACTAATCTAGAGAAGGAAATAACCTATAAAGGGGAAATAAGTAAACCAATATCCCTATTGTATAAACTGATAACGCACCCAATAAACATAGACAAGAAAATGTACCAGAAACAATGGGAGAGAGATTTAGGATACGAAATAGAGGACTCCCAGTGGGCTTTGATATGGAGGAACACTTCAAAATGCTCTAGCAATGTCTCTCTGACAGAAACCTCGATCAAAATTATGTTCCGCTCATACCTAACCCCATTGAGGATAAATAAATATAAAACCTCCATTCCCAAAACATGCTTTAGAGGCTGTTCCAACCTGGGAGACTATTTCCATACTTGGTGGACATGCCCCATGGTGCAAAAGATATGGAACAAAGCATTTGGACTAATAGATAAAATGTGGGATAAAAACATTCCAGCCACACCAGTGGTAGCTTTACTGAATTTAAAACCCACCAACCTAAGGAAAGAAGAAAGCAACCTACTTACTAAGATCCTAATAGCCACTAGATCCCATATAGCTCAGGCCTGGCTCACTAAAGAACTAAGCTGGGTAATACAAAAAATTAACTATATATGTATGAACGAATATATAATGGCTCTGACAACAGGGGACTCTTCCCCATTCTTCTCCACTTGGAACCCATGGCTGGAATCCAAACATGGGAAACATCTATGTCTTAATTTTGGAAATAAGGATAGGGAGTAACAATAAGTTGAAGAGTTAATACTACAGACCACACTATTAAGATAAACAACAAGAATTAGGATCAAGGTAATCCCCCCCCCCCCCCCCCACCCCGCATAAACTAAATTAACACAATAGTAAAAGTATAAAAGGAACTGACTTTTTCCCTAACAGGTTATTTCTTTGAACTGTTAGACTGTTAATATCCACGCGAGAGAAGCCTCACGGATATATATTGTTTCTACAATAATAAAACATATTTGTTTGTATGTTTGATAGCCTATAAGAATATTGGTTATATGCTGTAATTACCGCAAGTTCTGTTTTGGTGTTATATGACCAGATATGTATAATTTAATATTTCAATAAACACCTTTTGAAAATAAATTTTTCCCTCACCTCAGCCTATATCTTGAACCTTGGCACTAATCCTGAACATGACTAATAAATGATTTAAGGCCTCTTGCTTACTGTAAATCTCAAATCCGATTTCCGATTTTCCCAGAATACAGTAACAAATGAAGAACAGCGCAGTAAAAATGCGGCATGCAGGACCAATCAATCGCAAATCGGAAGTGGAATCGCATGTAGTGTGCAAGAGGCCTTATGCTGATTATAAGGCGGCAGAGATTAAAGTAATTCATTAGCTAATTAATAACATTGTTCTACTTAAAATACTTTCTCTTCACCCTAAAATAACTGATAATCCCTCTATCTGGGAATTGAAACACTGTGCCCTGTGGGTCCTGTTTCTTGTGTGGCTTTGTTATATGCAAACAGGACAAATGGCTGCCCTTCCCCCTACCACATCCATCTAATCTCCACTCTTTTCTCTGTACTGGAAGTGTTTTTGTTTAATGTGCAGGGGTCTAAGCTGGCTAACTGCTGGGCAAATACAGTAGAATCTTGTTATATAGTAACTCTGGGTTGAAAACTGCAGGCAGGGGGAACCCAGTGATCAGGTCCTGGCCACGTGGTCCTGCAAATATACAATTCATGACAAGATGAGCTATAGTAAGCGTCTGGCTTCGTAAAAGTACTTGGCCAGGTCCTTTGACGTTTAATATAAAAGGATTCTACTATTGCCCATATTGCCCTACTCAAAGCCATCATTAACTCTCTCTGTTCAGTGCTATTTGTGTGTGTTTGTGTTGGTGCATCGCCTGCGCCACTCAGTGTTACTGAGACCTCACCTGATTCTATCCAGGTTGGTGTGTTCCGTTGATGCAGGGGGTAGGGGTAACGCAGCAACCCCCTCAGCTCGCCCTAAAGTATGAGCAGCCACTGTTTGAGGGGGTAATTGTTGCTGGGTCCCCGGCCATGTTGCACGGGTCCCAAGCCCTGCCGTATGATATTGATTGGGGACCCAGTTAGCACAGGCATTCATTTTGCCCAGCCATCCCCTGCTGTCGATCAAGCGCACAGGCTCCCTGGGGCCCAGCACCTTGCTATGTGTGGATGCCTGGCCATGGTGCCCACTATTGCTGAGGTAAGCCAGCTGCGCCTGAACCCACTCTCTCTGCCTGCTGTGTGGCTTTGTTATATGCAAACAGGACAAATGGCTGCCCTTCCCCCTACCACATCCATCTAATCTCCACTCTTTTCTCTGTACTGGAAGTGTTTTTGTTTAATGTGCAGGGGTCTAAGCTGGCTAACTGCTGGGCAAATACAGTAGAATCTTGTTATATAGTAACTCTGGGTTGAAAACTGCAGGCAGGGGGAACCCAGTGATCAGGTCCTGGCCACGTGGTCCTGCAAATATACAATTCATGACAAGATGAGCTATAGTAAGCGTCTGGCTTCGTAAAAGTACTTGGCCAGGTCCTTTGACGTTTAATATAAAAGGATTCTACTATTGCCCATATTGCCCTACTCAAAGCCATCATTAACTCTCTCTGTTCAGTGCTATTTGTGTGTGTTTGTGTTGGTGCATCGCCTGCGCCACTCAGTGTTACTGAGACCTCACCTGATTCTATCCAGGTTGGTGTGTTCCGTTGATGCAGGGGGTAGGGGTAACGCAGCAACCCCCTCAGCTCGCCCTAAAGTATGAGCAGCCACTGTTTGAGGGGGTAATTGTTGCTGGGTCCCCGGCCATGTTGCACGGGTCCCAAGCCCTGCCGTATGATATTGATTGGGGACCCAGTTAGCACAGGCATTCATTTTGCCCAGCCATCCCCTGCTGTCGATCAAGCGCACAGGCTCCCTGGGGCCCAGCACCTTGCTATGTGTGGATGCCTGGCCATGGTGCCCACTATTGCTGAGGTAAGCCAGCTGCGCCTGAACCCACTCTCTCTGCCTGCTGTGTGGCTTTGTTATATGCAAACAGGACAAATGGCTGCCCTTCCCCCTACCACATCCATCTAATCTGAACTCTTTTCTCTGTACTGGAAGTGTTTTTGTTTAATGTGCAGGGGTCTAAGCTGGCTAACTGCTGGGCAAATACAGTAGAATCTTGTTATATAGTAACTCTGGGTTGAAAACTGCAGGCAGGGGGAACCCAGTGATCAGGTCCTGGCCACGTGGTCCTGCAAATATACAATTCATGACAAGATGAGCTATAGTAAGCGTCTGGCTTCGTAAAAGTACTTGGCCAGGTCCTTTGACGTTTAATATAAAAGGATTCTACTATTGCCCATATTGCCCTACTCAAAGCCATCATTAACTCTCTCTGTTCAGTGCTATTTGTGTGTGTTTGTGTTGGTGCATCGCCTGCGCCACTCAGTGTTACTGAGACCTCACCTGATTCTATCCAGGTTGGTGTGTTCCGTTGATGCAGGGGGTAGGGGTAACGCAGCAACCCCCTCAGCTCGCCCTAAAGTATGAGCAGCCACTGTTTGAGGGGGTAATTGTTGCTGGGTCCCCGGCCATGTTGCACGGGTCCCAAGCCCTGCCGTATGATATTGATTGGGGACCCAGTTAGCACAGGCATTCATTTTGCCCAGCCATCCCCTGCTGTCGATCAAGCGCACAGGCTCCCTGGGGCCCAGCACCTTGCTATGTGTGGATGCCTGGCCATGGTGCCCACTATTGCTGAGGTAAGCCAGCTGCGCCTGAACCCACTCTCTCTGCCTGCTGTGTGGCTTTGTTATATGCAAACAGGACAAATGGCTGCCCTTCCCCCTACCACATCCATCTAATCTGAACTCTTTTCTCTGTACTGGAAGTGTTTTTGTTTAATGTGCAGGGGTCTAAGCTGGCTAACTGCTGGGCAAATACAGTAGAATCTTGTTATATAGTAACTCTGGGTTGAAAACTGCAGGCAGGGGGAACCCAGTGATCAGGTCCTGGCCACGTGGTCCTGCAAATATACAATTCATGACAAGATGAGCTATAGTAAGCGTCTGGCTTCGTAAAAGTACTTGGCCAGGTCCTTTGACGTTTAATATAAAAGGATTCTACTATTGCCCATATTGCCCTACTCAAAGCCATCATTAACTCTCTCTGTTCAGTGCTATTTGTGTGTGTTTGTGTTGGTGCATCGCCTGCGCCACTCAGTGTTACTGAGACCTCACCTGATTCTATCCAGGTTGGTGTGTTCCGTTGATGCAGGGGGTAGGGGTAACGCAGCAACCCCCTCAGCTCGCCCTAAAGTATGAGCAGCCACTGTTTGAGGGGGTAATTGTTGCTGGGTCCCCGGCCATGTTGCACGGGTCCCAAGCCCTGCCGTATGATATTGATTGGGGACCCAGTTAGCACAGGCATTCATTTTGCCCAGCCATCCCCTGCTGTCGATCAAGCGCACAGGCTCCCTGGGGCCCAGCACCTTGCTATGTGTGGATGCCTGGCCATGGTGCCCACTATTGCTGAGGTAAGCCAGCTGCGCCTGAACCCACTCTCTCTGCCTGCTGTGTGGCTTTGTTATATCCAAACAGGACAAAAGGCTGCCCTTCCCCCTAACACATTCATCTAATCTCTACTCTCTCTGCTGTACTGGGAGTGTTCTTATTTAACGCAGGGGTTTAGCTGGTTAAATGCTGGGCAGCTACAGTAGAATCCTGTTATCATAAAACTCTGGGATGAAAAAAAAAACCGCTGGCTGGGGAAGCCCAGTGATCAGGTCCTGGCCATGTGGCCATGCAATTGCGAATATGCAATTCATGGCCAGGAGGGCTAAAGTAAGCATCTGGTTTAGGAAATTGCTTGGCCGGGTCCCTAGAAGTTTAAAACAAAAGGATTCTGCTATAGTAGCAAAATTAGCAATCACTTACCAGCCCTTTTTCCTGCGTACAGGGGCGTAGCAATAGAGGTCGCAGCGGTCGCATGCGCGACTGGGCCCGGCTCCTGAAGAGGCGGGGGAGGGGCCCGGGGGGGGGGGCCATGTCTTTTTGTAGTGGCCAGGACTGAGTGCGGCCCGTGCGCCGTGAGCGCTATTGGGAGGGGGGGGGAGCCGCAGCCGCGGAGAGGGCAGCCCGACCTCTCCCTCCCTTCCTCTCCCCGGGCCCCCCCTTCAGATGCAGAGTGACGCGCACGGAAGCGCTGTAGGCTGAAACTCACCTCCGTCCCTGCGTTCCAAGCGCCGCTGATCTCCTCTCGCTGTATAGATGTTGTTACACACTGCTTCCGGCTAAACAGGAAGCAGTGTGTAACAACATCTATACAGAGCGGGAGGAGACCAGCGGCGCAGGGACGGAGGTGAGTTCTGCCTACAGCGCTTCCGTGCGCCGCGCACTCTGCATCTGAAGGGGGGGGGGCCCGGGGAGAGGAAGGGAGGGAGAGGTCGGGCTGCTCTCCCCGCAGCTGCGGCTCCCCCCTTCATTATGTGGGGGGGGGACCTACCTACCTACCTACCTACCTACCTACCTTATCCTGGGGGGCAGCTACCTAATCTAACCTATCCTGGGGGGCAGCTACCTACCTAACCTATCCTGGGGGGGCAGCTACCTACCTAACCTGTCCTGGGGGGGCATCCACCTACCTAACCTATCCTGGGGGGGCAGCTACCTACCTAACCTATCCTGGGGGGGCAGCTACCTACCTAACCTATCCTGGGGGGCAGGCAGCTACCCACCAAACCTATCTGGGATAGGGGAAGCTACCTAATCTAACCTATCCTGGGGGGCAGCTACCTACCTAACCTGTCCTGGGGGGGCAGCTACCTACCTAACCTATCCTGGGGGGGCAGCTACCTACCTAACCTATCCTGGGGGGGCAACTACCTACCTAACCTATCCTGGGGGGGCAGCTACCTACCTAACCTATCCTGGGGGGGCAGCTACCTACCTAACCTATCTGGGGGGGGCAGCTACCTAATCTATCCTGGGGGGCAGCTACCTACCTAACCTATCCTGGGGGGGCAGCTACCTACCTAACCTGTCCTGGGGGGGCAGCTACCTACCTAACCTATCCTGGGGGGGCAGCTACCTACCTAACCTATCCTGGGGGGCAGCTACCTACCTAACCTATCCTGGGGGGGCAGCTACCTACCTAACCTATCCTGGAGGGCAGCTACCTACCTAACCTATCCTGGGGGGCAGCTACCCACCTAACCTATCTGGGGGGGGGGGGCAGCTACCTAATCTAACCTATCCTGGGGGGCAGCTACCTACCTAACCTGTCCTGGGGGGGCAGCTACCTACCTAACCTGTCCTGGGGGGGGCAGCTACCTACCTAACCTATCCTGGGGGGGGGCAGCTACCTACCTAACCTATCCTGGGGGGCAGCTACCTACCTAACCTATCCTGGGGGGGCAGCTACCTACCTAACCTATCCTGGGGGGGCAGCTACCTACCTAACCTATCTGGGGGGGGGGGGCAGCTACCTAATCTAACCTATCCTGGGGGGCAGCTACCTAATCTAACCTATCCTGGGGGGGCAGCTACCTAATCTATCCTGGGGGGCAGCTACCTACTCTAACCTATCCTGGCGGGCAGCTACCTACTCTAACCTATCCTGGGGGCAGCTACCTAATCTAACCTATCCTGGGGAAAGCTACCTAATCTATCCTGGGGGCAGCTACCTAACCTATACTGGGGGGCACCTACCTCATCTAACCTATACTGGGGGGCAGCTACCTAATCTAACCTATACTGGGGGGCACCTACCTATCTAACCTGGGGGCATTTACTTGTCTAACCTGTATTCGGGGCACCTAGCTAGCCTATACAGGTGGCAACTATACTGGCTACCTATATTGGAGGCACCTACCTAACTAACCTATACTGGGGGCACCTACCTATCTAACCTATGCTGGGGACAACTATTCTGGCTACCTATATTAGAGGCACCCACCTAGCTAACCTGTACTGGGGGCACCTATCTATCTAACCTATACCGGCGGCGCCTGCCTATCTAACCTATACTGGGGGCAACTATACTGGCTACTTATGCTGGAGGCACCTACCTGGCTAACCTATACCGGGGGCAACTATACTGGCTTACCTATGCCTGGCTACCTATACTGGGGGGACCTATAGCTGGCTATAGGGATTTGGATATGTGTGTGCGTCGGGTGTTGCCGGGGGAGGGGGGCTGTTGTTGCCGTGGGGGGGGGGGCCCACATCCAGATTCCGCATCGGGGCCCAGAGGTTTGTAGCTACGCCACTGCCTGCGTAGTAGATTGCTGTTCTTTACTTGACTCCTTCCTTGTTCCTTTCCTGCTGGATCTCTAAAGGAAGTCCAGCTTCCTCTCTTTTCCTTTTGTTGTTCCCTCCAGGTCCCTTGCTCTCCCTTATTTGGCACCTTGACCTCCACTGCCCTATCTTGTCCAGCAGTGAGGTCACCAGCCCCCAGCCAGGTCATGCCCCCTTTGTCGCCCAGCTCCGCCTTGCTCTGGAAGGGGTTTCTGGTGTTTGTACACAGCACAACTTCTTTTTGGCACTGTACCAGTCGTTTCTGGTTCCTGATCAGGAATGCTCATCAAAAATTTGTGATCACGGGTAACCTCTGATCATGAGGCAATTTCCTCAAATTCGGGTACTCGAATTCAGATCGGTGATCGTTTATCGGAATCGAGTGCACCAGTGACTGCACTTGAAATATGGCCGCGATTCGGATGCTGCAGTGATTAAACCGCCAAAACCCACTGACTTTAGCGGTTAATAGCAAAGCCCCCTTACATGGTATAAACACACAATTTGCCAGATATGTTAAGAAGAATAGTGGGAACAAGATTTTTTCGAAAAGACTTTATACTTTTTTAGAAAATCTATTGGCTGATGGTGTAATGGTTAAGGGCTCTGCCTCTGACACAGGAGACCAGGGTTCGAATCTCGGCTCTGCCTGTTCAGTAAGCCAGCACTAATTCAGTAGGAGACCTTTGGCAAGTCTCCCTTACACTGCTACTGCCAATAGAGCGCACCCTAGTGGCTGCTGCTCTGCTCTGGAACTTTGAGTCCGCAAGGAGAAAAGCGCAATATAAATGTTATTTGTCTTGTCTTGTCTATTTTAACATTTTAAAGAAAAAAAAGTATACATTTCAATGCGGTAAATGACAGTTTAGCACCTAAGAGTGGTAAGACCCCCAAAAAGAGAATCCCCAAGAAAAACCCTAAAAAAGTGAAAAAGAAGGATACTCCTGGGGAAAGTAAGGAGAAACCTGTTCCACAGACATCATGTGTAGGAGCAGCAGCCCCTTTAGGGGACGAGTCTGAAGAGGAGGACGAAAGCGATCCAGAAACAGACATAAAGTCAGTGAGATGGGAGAGATCGAGTACCCTAAGAGATGTTACCAAGAGGAAAAAAGCAAAAATTTAAGGAATGAAGATCGAGAGAAGGATGCTGATGTAAACGAGTTACAAGTAGTTAATATTTCAGATTCCCCAAAACTGTATCTCCCTATTGAAGAAGGGACTAAATTTTTGTCTAACACAGGAATTTGACTTTGTCAATTTCATTATAGATCTATATAAAGCCACTCGAAAACTAGTGATCTGTCAGAAGTTCAACAACCACAACCTAATGACTGGTCCAGAAACCTCCGGAAAACAAAATCCCTGAACCCACTTTCTGTCTCTGATCTTTCCCCAATGACAATTACAGAGGTAGCTGTCGAGATGGGAGCTTCTCCAGTCTCGGATGGCAATAGTAATAAGGGGACCCTTTCTGCTTCCTGTGCTCCTCTCATTTCCACGTTTTCTTTCCCTCAAATGATAAAGGAGGTCCATCTGGATACTATGTGCTTAAGCCCCAATGTCCAGTGGACACCAACTGATGAGGACATTTTGCGATCGAGAGAACCAACTGATGAGGACATTTTGCGATCTTTAAATGATTTACTAAACGAAGGATTGGTTAAAGAGGATACAGAGGTGGAGGACATTGTCAAACTCACATTGGGAGTATCACGCTGGTGTGTGGTGAGATAGTGTACAGGTAATACACAAACAATAGTAATAGCGTAATCAAGATCAGGCTAAAGGTGGCCACACACCATACAATTTTTTAAATATCTGTTCAATTTAAGAATTGCAATAAATTTTTCTGACTGATTGTAACATTTCAAAAATATGACCAATGTAACACACACACGTATGTTCAATTTTTTCTCCAATTATGATAAAATTGATTGGAAACTCTGAGAAAATTGCTAGGGTGTGTATATTAATAAATTGGCAATCTAACACACACCATACAATCTTTAGAAAGATTGAAGACAAATATCTGGCATTCCGGATCGATAAAAATCGAAGAAAACGGGAAATCCGATCGGATTTTTCAGTCGAATGAAAAAAAAGCTTTCGATTTTTTTCGGGAGATCAGATCGTTTTTATCGAATTACCGTAAAATCGGATCATTTTATTGTATAGTGTGTGGCCACCTTAAGGTCGTTCACTAATCAGAGATATCAAAGTACAGAGTAGGTAGACTAAATCGTAGTCAATAATCGACCAGAGTCATACACATGGGTCAGATGTCAGTTGTATTGTAAGGATTAGGCAATTACGAAGTCAGGGACAGGCTGAGTCGGTAACGAATATCAGATGGCAGCGGTACAGTAGGACTAGACAGTAACGAAGTCAAGAGGCAGGCAAAAGTCGGTACACAGATAATATACAATGAGATGTTACAATAATAATATTACTAGAATATATACGAAAATAATAAAGACTGGCTAACTGGAGTGCATATACTGTATATCGTGTGTCTACACAATGGCCTCAATTCACTAAGCTTTATCAAACACTTTACCGAACGTTTGATAATTTACCTCATGGTTAAAATCTAATTTTGAATTCACAAAGGTGTTATAGATTTATTGAATGTTTTATCGATAAAACATTTGATAAATTTATAACACCTTAGTGAATTCAAAATTCGATTTTAACCATGAGGTAAATTATCAAACGTTCAGTAAAGTGTTTGATAAAGCTTAGTGAATTGAGGCCAATATATCAATGTAGCTCAGAGTAGCTAGCTAGACCTAGAACCAGCAAACTGATTAGTATCAAGGCCAGTGAGTGACTGCAAGCACTGGCCTTAACCACCCTAGCGTTCTGGACGAGCTGAGCTCGTCCAAGAAAAAGTTGCTGTTAGTGTTTAGGACGAGCTCAGCTCGTCCAGCGCTGTCCCCACTCACCGCTGTGCAGCGCATGATTTCCCCCGCCTTCTCTGTGCTGCTGCGGCTGCTGCGGGGCTCCCTCTCCCTCCTGCTGGGCTCTGATCGCCGGTCCCAGGCTCCCCAGGCTCCCCCGATCCTCCGGTCCCCGCTCCCGCAAGCCTACGGAGATCCGGCAGTCAGGGAAGATGGCGTAGCCCAGCCACTTCCTCTGACGCCGGCTCCTGCGCCCCCTAGTGTCCGTCGCGGCGACAGCATCATTGGATTACATAGGGAAACAAACTCTATGTAATCCAATCATGCTACAGTAATTCAAAAAGTTGTTTGCACAAACACAAACACCTGTCAGCTCTCAATAAAAGCCCTGAACAGTTACTGGCTCTCCCTCTTTCAGAGTCCCCAGCGTCCAGTGTTAGTCTGTTGTCAGCTAGCATCTGTGATTTCTGTGCGATTTCTGTGCGATTACTGCTTTTTTCCAGCCTTAGCTTCGTTCATATTACTGTCAGATTGCGTATTGCTTTCCGTCTTTTTCAAGACGCTGTGATCCCTGTGCGTTTGCTTTTGCTGTTTTTTTTTTTTTGTTTTTTTTTTGTCGCTGCCCGTGACCCTGTACCCTGCTTGGGGTCATGGCCTCGTCCTCCCGGAGGCGTGTGCGTGACGAGGAGTTGCTGGATGTCCTCGAGGCAAGCGACAGCGAAGACGAGCTCCTAGAGGAATCGACAGACAGCGAGGTTCCCGGTAACCTGTCTTCGGAGACGGAGACCAGTGATGAGGAAGCCGAGGAGCCAGTGACGGTCGCACGCACCTGGTGTGAGCTGGGGAGCCCCACTCAAGCTCCGCCACCCAGGTTCCCCTTCACAGGGGCACCCGGGCAGAAGATCGCGTGCAACGAGAGTCCGCTGTCCTTTCTGGAGCTCTTCCTGACTGATGACGTCATCCGCAAGATCGTTGAGGAGACGAATCGCTATGCAGCGCAACATCAGCAGGAATCTTCTCTACCCAGGTTCTCGCGGAGCAGGAAGTGGGAACCTGTGACCAGCAACGACATCTGGGTGTTCCTGGGGCTCGTCATCCTCCAGGGAGTTGTTGGTAAGCCGCTGCAGAAGTGGTACTGGACCACTAATAAGATCCTCAGTACGCCCTTCTTTGGATCTGTTATGTCCGAGCCACGGTATACCCTCATCATGAAGTATTTGCACTTCGGAAACAACGAGGAGTTTGATGAGGCCACCCATCCCGCACCCAAGCTGAAAAAAATTTGGGACATATACCAGATGATTGTTGCGAACTTCAAGGCTGTGTATGTTCCAGATCGCGACATCACGGTTGACGAAAGCCTCATGGCATATAAGGGGAGACTGAGCTGGGTGCAATTTATTGCATCAAAAAGGGCACGCTTTGGGGTGAAGTCGTTTATGTTATGTGAGGCCAACTCCGGGTACATCTGGAACTCTGTAATTTACACGGGCAAAGGCACCAAATTTGCCCCTCAGTTCAGCCAGTTTGGGTGTGCCACCTCCTCTGTCCTAACCCTAATTGAGCCATTGCTGGATCAGGGGTACTGCCTGACGACAGACAATTTCTACAGCTCCCCTGAACTTTTTGATTACCTGATCCAGCATAAAACCGATGCCTATGGTACCTTGAGGGCTAACCGTCGGAATCTGCCGCCGGCCTTTTCTGCCAGGAAGCTGAAAAAGGGGGAGGTCGTTGCCTGGCAGAAAGGCAAAATGATGGCTCTAAGGTGGAAGGACAAACGTGATGTATGTGTCCTCAGCACTATTCATAATGCCGAGACTGTCCGCACCACCAACAGGAGTAAACAGGAGGTGGATAAACCCAAAGCCATACTGGATTACAACAACACTATGGGGGGTGTGGACAGGGCTGATGGAGCCATGACTTTCTATCCGGCTGTCCGCAAGCAGCAGCGGAAATATTATAAAAAAAAATTCCGCCACTTACTTGAGCAGTGTTTGTGGAATGGCTATGTGCTCTACAAGAAAAGCTGTGTAAGGCCTGTACCCCACCATGACTTTGTCTGGCAGCTGACGGAAGCAATCTGCATGAAGTACCCCCCACCAGAGTCAACATCTAGACCGGGGCGCAGGGCATCATATGTCGTGAATCCGGCACGGCTTTCAGGGAGACACTTTGTGGAGTACTTGCCCCCGACCCCACAGAAAGCAAACCCTACAAGAAGGTGCATTGTTTGCTGCAATAAGAAGGACAAGGATGGCAAAAAGATGCGGAAAGAGACCCGCACTTACTGCCCAGATTGTGACGTGCCACTTTGCGCATTACCATGCTTCAAGATCTACCACACTAAAGAAGTGTTCTAAGGTATACTTGTACCCTGTATAATTTTGTTTCTGCCTTCATTTATTTATTTCTGCATTGATTTATTTATTTCTGCATTTTCTTTATATTTCTGCATTGAGGAAAAATGCAAGGTATTTCAGTTAGTTATTAATAAATTTTATTTTATTTTTGACAAGAATTAGTGTTTGACACTTTTATTATACTCAGAATGTATACTAAACTCTTGCTTGGCTCATTTTGGTAAGTTACAGGAAAAAAGGTGCTGAAAATTAAATGTACCGCTTTTTGCACAGAAATCCTTGGGAATCAGAACGCCGAGGTGGTTAAATACAGATCCCAGTTCTCCAGAAACCACTCCCATAGTGATGTCGCTTCAGTGACATCACTGCTGACCTCAGCTAGATCCTCCTCCTAAGCCTATAAAGCTTATCGGCAGTCGCGCGCGCTTTTGGTCATACTGCACATGCCGGAACTCACTGCTGGAGGGAAGCTGGGGATGCTGCCAGAGGACTATGGCTGCGAAGTCCCGCCTCTCGCCCGGACCACGCCGGAGACGCCGCAAGACCTGCCGCTGGAAGGTAAGAATGTTACATTAACATATCAAACAAGGTAGGAAGGTAAAGAAAAATGGAGGAGGGTACACAGCAATAATATATAGTACATATAGTTTTAATTAGAAATGTATAAATTTTATTTCAAAAAGCTTCATGTATTAACCACTTGCCGACTGCCCACTGTACATTGGCGGCAGCAAAGTGGCATGCCCAGGACCACGTAACGCACATTGGCGTCGGGTCCTGGGTCTCTTCCGGGCCGGGGATCGCACGCAGTGATGCGCGTGCATCCACCGGCAATAGGCTCCGTCCACCCTCGACGTGAACCCGCCGGCCGTTCGGAAGTGCTGGTGGGTTGTTAGCCCCCGATCTGCCGCAATGAAAGCTTATAATACGCTTTGTAATGTATACAAAGCATATTATACAGGCTGCCTCCTGCCCTGGTGGTCCCAGTGATCGAGGGACCACCAGGGCAGGCTGCAGCCACCCTAGTCTGCACCCAAACACACTGATCTGCCCCCCCTGCCCTCTGATCGCCCACAGCACCCCTCAGACCCCCCCCCCCTGCCCACCCCCTCAGACCCCTGTTTGCACCCAATCACCCCCCTAATCACCCATCAATCACTCCCTGTCACTATGGGCCTGATTCACAAAGCGGTGCAAACTTTTTCGCGGACTTTTGCGCGCGCAATTTGGCGCTATCCGCTCGATCGCGGACTTTTGCGCGCGCAATTTGCCGCAATTCGCGCGATCGCGGACTTTTGCGCGTGCAATTTGCAAAAGTCTACGTAAAAGTTTGCACCGCTTTGTGAATCAGGCCCAATCTGTCAACGCTGTTTTTTAGATTAAGCCCTTAACAGCCCCTGGGGGCTCCTGATCACCCCCCCACACCCTCAGATCCTCCCCAGACCCCCCCAGACCACCCCCCGTGTACTGTATACATCTATCCTCCCCTATAATCACCTGTCAATCACCTGTCAATCACCCCCTGTCACTGCTACCCATCAGATCAGACCCTAACCTGCCCCTTGCGGGCGTCTGATCACCCACCCACACCCTCAGATCGCCCGCAGACCCGCCGTGAGGTCACCTCCTAAGTGCATTGTTTACATCTGTTCTCTCCTCTAAACACCCACTAATCACCCATCAATCCCCCATCAATCACTCCGTCACCACCTGTCACTGCTACCCATCAGATCAGACCCTAATCTGCCCCTTGCGGGCACCCAATCACCCGCCACACCCTCAAATAGCCCCCCAGACCCTCTCTGATCAACTCGCCAGTGCACTGCTTGCAAATATTTTCACTTGTAATCACCTACTGATCACCTATCAATCACCCCGTCACCCCCTGTCACTGCTACCCATCAGATTAGACCCTAATCTGCCGCTTGCGGGCACCCAATCACGCGCCCACACCCTCAGATAGCCCCCCAGACCCGCTCTGATCAACTCGCCAGTGCATTGCTTACATATATTCTCGCTTGTAATCACCTACTGATCACCTATCAATCACCCCGTCACCCCCTGTCACTGCTATCCATCAGATCAGACCCTAATCTGCCCCTTGCAGGCAACCAATCACTTGCCCACACCCTCAGATAGCCCCCCAGACCCTCTCTGATCAACTCGCCAGTGTATTGTTTGCATATATTCTCCCCTGTAATCACCTACTGATCACCTATCAATCACCCCGTCACCCCCAGTCCCCAATTGTCACTGCTACCCATCAGATCAGACCCTAATCTGCCCCTTGTGGGCACCCAATCACCCGCTCACACCCTGAGATAGCCCCCCAGATCCCTCTGATCACCTCCCCAGTGCATTATTTACATCTGTTCTCCCCTCTAATCACCCATCAATCACCCATCAATCACCCCCTTTCACTGCAACCCATCATACCCATAAGATCAGACCCTCATCTGCCCCTTGTGGGCACCCAATGACCGGTCCACACCCTCAGATTGCCCTCAGATACCCCCGATCACCTCCCCAGTGCATTGCTTGCATCTATTCCCCCCTATATTCACACCCTGAGACACCCATCAATCACCTCCTGTCACCCCCCTAGCAAACCTACCCATCAAATCAGGCCCTAATTTGCCCCGTGTGGGCTCCTGATCACTCGGCCAACCCTCAGATCCCCCTCAGACCCCCTTCCGATCACCTCCCCAGTGCATTGATTGCATCTATTCTCCCCTCTGATCACCCACTGAGACACCCATCAATCACCTCCTGTCACCACCTGTCACCCCCTAGCACTCCTATCCATCAGATCAGGCCCTAATCTGCCCCCCTGCGGGCTTCTGATCACCCGGCCAAACCCTCACCCACCCCACCGCAGTGACGGAATTTTTTTTTCTAATCACTGCTGGTACGACGTAATTGTGGCGAGATCAACTGTTATGCCACACAATACGCAACCGCCAATCCAAGAAGCTACTATGCCCAGCCTTTTCGGTGGAAGCCACGCCAAGATTCTGAACGTAACATTTTTTTGGGCCTTCTCCTTAACATGGGTCTAGTCAAAAAGAATGTATTGCAGTCTTATTGGTCTACACACCCAATACATCACATGCCCATGTTCTCTGCTGCCATGTTCAGATCACGATTTGAGAACATCCTGCGCTTCCTGCACTTCAGTGCCAATACAACCTGTCATCTAAGAGGCCACCCTGCTTATGACTGGTTCCACAAAATTCGGCCCCTCATAGACCACCTGTCATCAAAATTTGCAGACGCTTATACCCCTGAACAGTAATTTTGAGGCATTTGGTTTCTAGACTACTCCTCACGGTTTTGGGCCCCTAAAATGCCAGGGCCGTATAGGAACCCCACAAGTGACCCCATTTTACAAAGAAGACTCCCCAAGGTATTCCGTTAGGTGTATGATGAGTCCATAGAAGATTTTATTTTTTGTCAAAAGAGCAGAAATTGTTTTTTTTTCCCACAAAGTGTCATTTTCCACTAACTTGTGACAAAAAATAAAATCTTCTATGAACTCACCATACACCTAACGGAATACCTTGGGGTGTCTTCTTTCTAAAATGGGGTCACTTGTGGGGTTCCTATACTGCACCGGCATTTTAGGGGCCCTAAACCGTGAGGAGTAGTCTAGAAACCAAATGCCTGAAAATGACCTGTGAATAGGACGTTGGGCCCCTTAGCGCACCTAGGCTGCAAAAAAGTGTCACACATGTGGTATTCAAGAGAAGTAGTATAATGTGTTTTGGGGTGTATTTTTACACATACCCATGTTGGGTGGGAGAAATATCTCTGTAAATGACATTTTTTTTTTTTTTACACGCAATTGTCCATTTACAGAGATATTTCTCCCACCCAGCATGGGTATGTGTAAAAATACACCCCAAAACACATTATACTATTTCTCCTGAGTACGGCGATACCACACGTGTGACACTTTTTTGCAGCCTAGAGGCTTGATTCACAAAGCGGTGCTAACCTACGTAGCACGTCTAAAGTCTTTAGACGTGCTAACCAGAGTGCTAAGTAGGTTAGCACCAGATTTCTCAATCAGATCGCGCACAAAGTTTTGTGCGCAAAGTTTTGCGCACGCAAAGTCCTATGCGCGTGCTATGTCCCATAGGCTTTACGGGGCACTTCGCGCGGAGCGCCCTGCGCTCTGTGCAGTGCGCGCGTAAAGTTTTATGCGCAAAAAGCTCGTTTAGAAGTGCTAGGGGGGTTTTCACAGGCGTGCTAACAGCTAGCACCGCTTTGTGAATCAAGCCCAAGGTGCGCTAAAGGGCCCAACGTCTAATGGGTACCTTTAGGATTTCACAGGTCATTTTGAGACATTTGGTTTCGAGACTACTCCTCACAGTTTAGGGCCCTCAAAATGCCAGGGCAGTATAGGAACCCCACAAATGACCCCATTTAAGAGAGAAGATACCCCAAGGTATTCTGTTAGGAGTATGGTGAGTTCATAGAAGATTTTATTTTTTTGTCACAAGTTAGCGGAAATTGTTATTCATTACTTTTTTCACAAAGTGTCATTTTCCGCTAACTTGTGACAAAAAATAAAATCTTCTATGAACTCACCATACTCCGAACTGAATACCTTGGGCTGTCTTCTTTCTAAAATGGGGTCATTTGTGGGGTTCCTATGCTGTCCTGGCATTTTAGGAGCCCTAAACCGTGAGGAGTAGTCTTGAAACCAAATTTCTTAAAATGACCTGTGAAATCATAAAGGTACTCATTGGACGTTGGGCCCCTTAGCGCAGTTAGGGTGCAAAAAAGTGCCACACATGTGGTATCGCCATACTCAGGAGAAGTAGTATAATGTGTTTTGCGGTGTATTTTTACACATACCCATGCTGGGTGGGAGAAATCTCTCTGTAAAAGGACAATTGTGTGTAAAAAAATCAACAAATTGTCTTTTACAGAGATATTTCTCCCACCCAGCATGGGTATATGTAAAAATACACCACAAAACACATTATACTACTTCTCCTGAGTACGGCGATACCACATGTGTGGCACTTTTTTGCACCATAACTGCACTAAGGGGCCCAAAGTCCAATGAGTACCTTTAGGATTTCACAGGTCATTTTGAGACATTTGGTTTCAAGACTACTCCTCATGGTTTAGGGCCCCTAAAATGCCAGGGCAGTATAGGAACACCACAAATGACCCCATTATAGAAAGAAGACACCCCAAGGTATTCCGTTAGGAGTATGGTGAGTTCATAGAAGATTTAATTTTTTGTCACAAGTTAGATGCCAGAGATGCCAGATAGGAATTGTACGAGGGGAAGCGATGCAGGGCAAGATAGCCCTTAAAGAGAGAGAGAGCACAGAGACAGGGTGTATGTGTGTCCACCAATCTAGTCGCCCGAGCGACGATGAACACACAACCGTGAAGACCAGGTGGGAAAGCAATTGCAAGAGATGGCGATTGCTAACAGCGACACAAGACTGAATAAGCACAGAGAACGAATGTATGTATGTCCACCAATCTAGTCGCCAACCAGCGACGGCGAACACACAAAAGTGGAAACCAAGTGAGAACGCAATCGCAAGAGATGTGATTGCCAATGAGAATGAGCACAGGGACAGAATGTATGTGTGTGCACCAATCTAGTCGCCAAACAGCGACGGTGAACACACAACAGCAAAAACAAAGTAGGAACACAATCGCAAGAGTGGCGATTGCCAATAGTGACACAAGACAGAGTAAAGGTTAAACACAGGAGCAGAGAGAAAGGCACAGCATATCATACAATGAGAATGTGAACGAAAATAACAAACACAATACCTAAACGCGGTCACCGCGCATTAGCCGCAACAGCGACAAGCGCGTTTACGGCGCGGTCTCCGCACGTTAAGCGCAACAGAGACAAGCACGTCACCCTGACTAACGAATGAACATGAATGAACAAATAACAGGAACGCTTGCTAAACGGCTGCCTTACCGCAGACAACCGCAAGTGTTTGCTCCAGACAGACAGACAAACGGAAAACAGGAATAGGTCAGATAAGATCCACCACTCTTCCGCCAGAGCGAGTGCGATCCGGGTTCAGGGATAGGACACGAAGGATCCACTGCTCTTTCCGCCAGAGCAAGTGTGAACCAAGTAGAGAAACAAAGCTAGCAGGATCCACTGCTCTTTTCCACCAAAGCAAGTGTGATCCAAGTACAGAAACGGAGCTAGTAGGATCCACTGCTCTTTTCCACCAGAGCAAGTGTGATCCAATTACAGAAACAGAGCTAGCAGGATCCACTGCTCTTTTCCACCAGAGCAAGTGTTATCCAAGTACAGAAACAGAGTTAGCAGGATCCACTGCTCTTTTCCACCAGAGCAAGTGTGATCCGAGTACAGGAATAGGCCTAGCAGGATCCACTGCTCTTTCCGCCAGAGCGAGTGCAATCGCAAGGACAAGACAGGCAATACAGATAATACAACCTGACTGCACTAGAAGGATTGCCTAGTGCAGTCCCCAGAAATTACTCTAAGATAATCTTTAGCAAACAATAGCAAGGCTGACACTCGAGGAGTGTTTTAGTGGTAACAAACCATCATGACCAGCAAAGGATTGTGGGATCACATGGTATTTATGCTGCAAGCCTTCAAAGTAGGCGGCTAGATAATTTGCATGACAAACGTATGCAAATTCTTCAGCAGCAGAGCAGGTCTGAAACTTGCAAAGTGAAGACGGGTCTCTCTTCCAGAGACCTGCAACCCACAGACTTGAGGAATGGTCAAACAGCTGTCTGCCTGTGCAGCCAGCTGAGCGGATCATTACACATATCCCTTCCAGTCCACCAAATACTGCAAAGAGCTACGAAGTTTTCTAGAATCTAGAATTTTCTCAACTTCGTATTCGGTTTCTCCATCGACCTCAACTGGAGGAGGAGGAGTGGTCCAGCTTAGCAGAAGGCTGACGCAAAGGAATATTGTGAGTAGACACCCACACCATATACCCTGGGGAAAACTCAAACTCAGGTGAGCGATGGGCATGAGCATAAAACTTCTGATGGCCACAGCAGATTTTGCTGAACCTGAGGCCAAATTTGCTGAATGTGAGTGTTCCAATCCTCCAGAGCTGGAAAAGAGGAAGTAGAGGATGAGAAACAAGTAAATTTGGGGTTCTGACCCGTCACTATCCAAAATGGTGATAACTTGGTGGAAGAGTTGGGTAGATTATAATGCAAATTCAGCAAAAGGCAAGTATTCTAACCATGCTTCCTGACAGTCTGTGACAAAACATTGTAAATACTGTTCTAACGACTGGTTAGTTCTCTCTGTCTGCCCATTGATCTCAGGGTGAAATCCTGAAGAGAAGGACAGTTTGATACCCAACAGGTCATTAAAAGCACGCCAGAACCGGGAAATAAACTGGACCCCTCTGTCTGAAACAATATTGTCAGGGATACCATGTAATTGGAATACACGTGTAATGAACAGCCTTGCCAATTCTTTAGCTGAGGGTAGTCAACAACTGGTCAACAATTACCCAAATTACTTTTTTGCCTCCAGAAGGATGTAAATCTGCCACGAAATCCATCGAGAGATGAGACCAAGGTCTCGATGGAATGGGCAGAGGTATGAGAAGACCCCGGGGGGCAGTCCGGGACACCTTACTTCTGGCACAAGTAGGGCAAGCTGCTACAAAGGCTTTACAATCTTTATTAATAGAAGGCCACCATACATGTCGAGACAAAATATTCAGTGTTTTCACCTCCCCAGGGTGTCCCGCCAGTTTACAATCATGAAATACTTGAAGTGCCTGTAAACGTAAATGTAAGGGTACAAAGTGAACTCCAGGGGGTTTCTCAGGAGGACTATCCTGTTGGAAGGGTTGTAATGTCTCAAATAAATCTGGAAATTCCTGAGTGTGAGTGGCAGCCAAACGCAATGTGCAGGTATAATTTCTTTAGGAGGGATGTCCTGAGAGGATTCGGGTTCAAAGGTTCTGGATAAGGCGTCTGCCTTTACATTCTTGGATCCAGGTTTATAAGTTATTACAAAATTAAATCGGGTGAAAAACAGTGCCCATCGTGCCTGTCTGGGATTAAAGAGAACCCGAGGTGGTTTCTAAGAATGATATCTGCTCACAGAGGCTGGGTCTGCTTATATTGCCCAGCCTCTGTTGCCATCTCAATCCCCCCTAAATTCCCCCTGCGCTCTGCTATGCCCTCACAAATCACAGCCGCACTGTTGACACGCAGAGTGTCGCAGCGGGCTGTGCTTACCTATGTAGTGTCACTCTCGCCGCTCCCCCTGCCTCCTGCATAGCTCCAGTCCCCGCCCACATCCCTTCCTTCCCCGCTGATTGGAGGGAAGGGACGCTGGCGGGGACCGGAGCTATGCATGAGGCGGGGGGAGCAGCGAGAGTGACCCTATATTGGTAAACAATAAACACAGCCCGCTGCATGTCGACAGCGCGGCTGTGATTTATGAAAGCACAGCAGAGCGCAGGGGGAACTTAGGGCGGATTTAGACAGCAACAGAGGCTGGGCAATATAAGCAGACCCAGCCTCTGTGTGCTGATTTCATTCTTAGAAACCACCTCGGGTTCTCTTTCAGCCTTTTAGGTCCCTCAATATACTGTAGATTTTTATGGTCAGTATAAACTGTGATTGGATGATTTGCCCCCTCCAACCAGTGCCTCAACTCCTCAAAGCCCATTTTAACAGCCAACAGCTCCCAATTGCCAATATCATAATTGCGTTCTGCTGGGGTAAACTTCTTGGAGAAACAGGCATAGGGATGTAATCGTTCTGGCTGGACAGAAAATTGTGAAAGAACAGCTCCCACTCCCAATTCTGACGCATCTACCTCCACAATAAAAGGTAAATTCACATCAGGGTGCATGAGAATGGGAGCAGAGCAAAAAGCTATTTTCAAGTCAGAAAAAGCTTTGTATGCTTGAGGAGACCAATTAATTGGATCTGAATCTTTCCTTGTCAAATCAGTAGGGGGAGCCACTAGAGAAGAGAAATTCTTAATGAACTTGCGATAATAATTGGCAAAGCCAATGAATCGTTGAATGGCTTTAAGGCCTTTGGGAGGTGGCCAATCTAGGACTGCTGATAGTTTATTTTCGTCCATGGATAAGCCAGTGTCGGAAAGTACATAGCCTAGGAAAGGAACCTGTGTCACCTCAAATGTACATTTCTCAAATTTAGCAAATAATGAGTTTTCTCTGAATTTTTGTAATACGAATCTTACATGACCTCGATGCTCAGACACAGAATTAGAGTATATCAGGATTTCGTCTAAATAGACTACCACAAATCTCCCTAAAACATCTCTAAACACATCATTTACAAAATCCTGGAAGACTGCGGGTGCGTAACAGAGGCCAAAGGGCATCACCAAGTACTTGTAGTGCCCGGCCTGGGTATTAAAGGCCATTTTCCATTGGTCCCCCTGACGAATCCTAATCAAATTGTACGCACCCCGCAGGTCTACTTTAGAGAAAATCCGGGATGCTCATCCGGATTCTGGATACCCGGGTAACCCGGGTATCCAACCATTTTTCCGCTATCCGGCCGGATCCGGATTCCGGATACCTGGGGCCAAATCTAAATAGTGAAATGTTTGAACAGATAGAAGCGGCTGGGCACATCCAGTAAAACAGACCTTTAATATGATTCCATTAAAATGCAGTACATGTGATCAAAGCAGCAGTCAGCCAAGGAGAGAGAGGGGATAAGCATGAACAAGAAACGTCTACAGCTGTTTCGCACTCTCCACAGGAGTGCTTCCTCAGGCTGACTGCTGCTTTGATCGCATGTACTGCATTTTAATGGAATCATATTAAAGGTCTGTTTTACTGGATGTGCCCAGCCGCTTCTATCTGTTTAAACATTTCACCTGCTGGAATCTTTTTTGGGCTTTGAGCACTCCGGAGTGACCCTGGCTGGTAGTCCTGTGCACCTTTTCTTCTACCCATTGCCAAATCTAGATAGCTCGATGCGGATATCTGGCCGTATAACTATCCGGATCCGGGTACTGTAACTAAGGAGATGATGTCATTGAGCTAATCAGAGGGCTTCCAGCAGAAGCCCTAGCATTAGCAACCAATCACAGAGGGGAACCTTGGCCAGTCCCTTCTGTATATAAGGAGGGGGCCATGATGACAATCTCGTCCTTGCTTTGAGACTGCCACTGAGATACTTTGTCCAGTGTGTTTGGCTGAAGCAAGTGCATTATCTTAGTGTTAAACCCAGTGTTTTTACACACAAACACATGTATATAACACTGTTGTATTGTTGTTTAGCTAGTAGTGTTGTATATTGTTGTAGTTAGTGTGTGTCAGTCTCTGCTGTCTGTGAGCTGCCTGTGACAGTCTCTGCTGCAGCCTCCAGCAGCTCTGCTAGTTAGGTGTCTGTATCTATGTGTGCTGTTTGTGCACATAGGCCAGGCCTGTGCTATTGCCTTAGCTACACAGTATAGTTTAGGGCATTAGGGAGGATTACTGTGTATTGTGTAGTTATTTAGTACTGCAGTGCTAGTTGTTAGACTCAGTGGCGGACACAGCCAGCAGTGGGCCCCTGTGCAAAATTGTAATTGTGGGCCCCCTACGACCTGTGCCGCGGCAAAATATGGGCGTGGCTACAACCTGTGGCGCGGCAAAAAATAGGTGTGGATAGAACCTGTGGCGCGTAGCGTCGCGGCAAAAAATGGGCGTGGCAATGACCGGATGAGGGCGGAGCTAACTGTAACTTAAAGCAAACCCGGGGTGCAGGTTTATTTCCTTTTAAACAATACTAGTTGCCTGGCGGCCCTGCTGATCTATTTGGCTGCAGTAATAAACTGAATTACACCAGCAACAAGCATGCAGCTAATCTTCTCAGTTCTGACAATATTGTCAGAAACCCCTGACCTGCTGCATGCTTGTTCAGGGTCTATGGTTGAAAGAATAAGAGGCAGAGGACCAGCACGGCAGCCAGGCAACTGGTATTGCTTAAAAGGAGAGAAATATGGCAGCCTCAAGATTATTCTCACCTCAGGTTCCTTTGAAAAGTGCAACGCAAAGACAGTGGGCCCAAGTTTTGGTGACCCTTTCCCCAGAAAATTCACATAATTGTGCAGGTTTTCTCAAGAAAATACACATCATATGCCCAGAAAATACGTGCAATCATTTCGGCAGATATGCCCAGAAAATACGTGCAATCATTTCGGCAGATATGCCCAGAAAATACGTGCAATCAAGTCGGCAGATATGCCCAGAAAATACGTGCAATTAAGTCGGCAGATATGCCCAGAAAATACGTGCAATCATGTCGGCAGATATGCCCAGAAAATACGTGCAATCATGTCGGCAGATATGCCCAGAAAATACGTGCAATCATGTCGGCAGATATGCCCAGAAAATACGTGCAATCATGTCGGCAGATATGCCCAGAAAATACGTGCCATCAAGTCGGCAGATATGCCCAGAAAATACATGCCATCAAGTCGGCAGATATGCCCAGAAAATACGTGCAATCATGTCGGCAGATATGCCCAGAAAATACATGCAATCATGTGGCAGACCTGCCCAGAAAATACACCTGCTAATATAAATAAAAAAACAAAAACATTTACTCACCTGCAACAGCAGACCTCCTGTCCCAGCCTCCATCCGGCGCACAGCTCCCATGGGTGGTTGGGTGGATAGGTAGCCTGGTGGGTGGGTGAGTGGGTGGGTGGGTTGGTAGCCTGGTGGGTGGGTGGGTGGGTAGGTAGCCTGGTGGGTAGGTAGCCTGGTGGGTGGGTTGGTAACTAGCCCGGTAGGTAGGTAGCCTGGTGGGTGGGTAGGTAGGTAGCCTGGTGGGTGGGTAGGTAGGTAGCCTGGTGGGTGGGTAACCGGGTGGGTAGGTACCTGGGGGGTGGGTTGGTAACTAGCCCGGTAGGTAGCCGGGTGGGTGGTTAGGTAGGTAGCCGGGTGGGTGGGTAGGTAGGTAGCCAGGTGGGTGGTTAGGTAGGTAGCCGGGTGGGTAGGTAGGAAGCCTGGTGGGTGGGTAGGTAGCCGGGTGGGTAGGTGGTTAGGTAGCCAGGTGGGTAGGTAGCCTGGTGGGTGGGTAGGTAGCCGAGTGGGTAGGTGGGTAGGTGGTTAGGTAGCTGGGTGGGTAGGTAGCCTGGTGGGTAGGTAGGAAGCCTGGTGGGTGGGTAGGTAGCCGGGTGGGTAGGTGGTTAGGTAGCCGGGTGAGTAGGTAGGTAGGAAGCCTGGTGGGTGGGTAGGTAGCTGGGTGGATAGGTAGGAAGCCTGGTGGGTGGGTAGGTAGCCGGGTGGGTAGGTAGGAAGCCTGGTGGGTGGGTAGGTAGCCGGGTGGGTAGGTGGTTAGGTAGCTGGGTGGGTAGGTAGGTAGGAAGCCAGGTGGGTGGTTAGGTAGTCGGGTTGGTAGGTAGGTAGGAAGCCTGGTGGGTGGTTAGGTAGTCGGGTGGGTAGGTAGGTAGGAAGCCTGGTGGGTGGGTAGGTAGCCGGGTGGGTAGGTGGTTAGGTAGTCGGGTGGGTAGGTAGGTAGGAAGCCTGGTGGGTGGTTAGGTAGTCGGGTGGGTAGGTAGGTAGGAAGCCTGGTGGGTGGGTAGGTAGCCGGGTGGGTAGGTGGTTAGGTAGTCGGGTAGGTAGGTAGGTAGGAAGCCTGGTGGGTGGTTAGGTAGTCGGGTGGGTAGGTGGTTAGGTAGCCGGGTGGGTAGGCAGGTAGCCCTTTGAGTAGCTATCCGGGTGGGGGGCCCAACTCCTATCCTCCCTCCCTCCCTTCCTCACCTCGGGGGGCCCCCCTCCCGATATGCGCGGCGGGAGAGCGAGCGGCAAATACAGGAAGTCTTCAGGGCTCCAGGCAGACGCTAGAGGCTCAGCCGCTTGGTCTCCAATATGTCTCCAACTCTGTCGACATATTGGAGACCAAGCGGCTGAGCCCTCTAGCGTCTGCCTGGAGACCCGGATTTGCCGCTCTCCGGCCGCGCATACCAGGAGGGGGGCCCCCCGAGGTGAGGGAGAAAGGGAGGGAGGATAGGAGTCGGGGCCCCCCGGGGGAACAAAATAATAAAAAAAATATATAAAAAAAAAAAAACCTTAATGGGCCCCTGAAGAAAACGGAACTTCAGGGGCCCTCGTGCGGCGGCACGGCCTGCATGGCCGTATGTCCGCCACTGGTTAGACTAGTACTGTCTGTGTGACTACTGCATTTCTGCTGTGCTGATCACTCTGAGTGTCAGTGTGACAGACCGTCCGTTAGTGTGCACACTGTGTTCTACTGTGCTCTGTGTCAACCGATTTGAATAAAGTGCAAGTACCCCACATCCATCTGGTGACATCATCAAAACTTGCACTATGTCTGCTGGCACTGGCAGCCCGGGGAAGGCCATCAAAGCCAAGAAGAGAGGGAGCATTGCTGGCACCGTCACCGCCAGCAGTTATGCCACACTGCCCCTAAAGCCGGTAGCCACTGGCCATGGACACACTGGGTGCCCAGCTGATAGAGAGAGTCACGCTGCAGAGGTGCAGCAGTGCGTAGCGGCGATTTTTCAACAGGGTAGGCGACGCAAATTGGAGGAGAAAGACGCCGAACCTATGATGCAGCTAATGGTGGATGAGCAGGGCACCAGCAGCTCTACAACAGAGAGCTCCACCCCCACCACCACTCCTGTTCACAGGAGCAGCAGCAGCCGCCCAGCAGCAGTGCATGGGGACTCGTCGGTCATGTCGACCCCAGCGGGCAGCCTAGCCTCAGTGAGTGCTGAGTTGTTTAGTCTAGACCCCGCAAACGCAATCAGGCCTGTTACCACTGAGTTTGAGGGGGATATTCTGGACAAAATTGGGTATGTGGATGAGTCACGGATGCTGACGGTGATTGTTGGGGAGGGGTCCTACTCCTTGCCTGATGTGTCAGCAGAAGAGGAGTTGGGGTCCGCAACATCCCAGCAGTTGTTTGAGGAGGGGGAGTGTGATTATTATGATGATGAGGTGAAGGACATAGACTACAAACCACAGGAGGGGCATGTTAGCTCTGAGTCTGAGGAGGAGGATACGTCGGTGAGTCTGTCACGGAGGATCATGATCTCTGACATTTGCAGGAGCAGCAGTGACCCACAGCCTGCTGCTTCATCTTCTGCCGCTATCACCAGCCAGCACACTCAACCCCAGGCCCCAACCCCTGCAGGAAAAAAACTAACAGCAGCAGGGCGTAAGCGGACATTTTTATCCCCCATCTAGCATTTCTTTGATCTGCCGCCAGTTGACAGCAAGTTTATCACCTGTAAGGTGTGCCAGGTGAAGGTGAGCAAAGGTTGCACCCCCGCCAACTATGGCACCTCCAGCTTCATAAAACACCTGGCCAATAAACATCACATTGAACATGAGTTCAAGAGGCTGAAGGAAGCTGGCGCTGGCAGTGTTCCAGCCAAAACCACCACCAGAACCTCCTTTGCCACTGATGCCTGTTCAGGCAGCCAGTCCTTAGTGGTCTCCTCTGCTCCCTCCTTGGCTTCCCGTGCAAGCCAGAAGCGACACCAGACCCTGCTGACCGAGTAGTTTGTCATCAAGGCTCAGCCTCCCAGCAGCCATCGCATCCGGCAGCTCAACGGCCTGCTTACATGGGCCACTTCCTCCCAGCTCCTCCCAGCTCCTCCCACACTCCTTTGTGCAGGAGGGGAGCGACATGCGTACACTCCTGCAGTGCACAGCGCCGGATTGGCCTGTCCCCAGCCGGCACTATTTTTCACGAACGGCCATGTCAGCACTACACCGCTTTGCGAAGGCCAACGTGGAACGTGGGCTTGATCATACGGTGGGTGAGCGGGTCCATGTGACTATGGACTCGTGGAGCAGCCAGTTTGGGACAGGCCGCTATCTGTCCTTCACCGCACACTGGGTCAGTTTGGTGGAAAGGGGTGAGGAGGGGACAGCAGCATCGGCAAGCCAGTGGGTGGTGCCACCCCGCAATAGGATCAGGGGAAGTGCAGCAAGTTCCTCTGCTCTGGTTCCACCCTCCGGCACACCCGCCACCGCCAAACGCCCCCGCCTCAGCAGCAGTGTGAAGGACAGCAGAGCACGTCCTGGCCAAACTCCAGGAGCAGGAGAGGCATTGGCTGACCCCCCAGAGGCCTCAGAGTCGGAGAGGTGGTGTCCAACAATGGGGCCAAGCAGGGGCGTAACTAGACATCACTGGGCCCCCCTGCGAAACTTTGGATGGGCCCCCCCCGTGAAACTTTGTGTAACGACTAGTAAGTTGGCGGCTGTGGGCGAGCAGGCTATGACCACAGCCGTCTCTGCTTCTGGTTTGAGGGTCTTGTTCTGCCATCGGTGTCTAGCACACTGAGGGCTGTCTTATCTCCAGCCCATAGGGTGTCTGTCTCGCGTGGGCGCGCGCGGAGACAGGACCTTTATGCGAGCAGAAGGCGCGTCAGCTGACCCGCTGGTTGGCTGACATCATTGGTGACTCTCGCCGCGCTGATTGGCGGATTCCGTGGTGGGAGTGGCTGGAAGCGTTCCTCCGCTTCTTAAGCCTCCAGTCTTCATTCATTCCCTGTCTGCTGTCGTGAATACTTTTTGTTAGCGCTCAGACCTTAGACTAGTGCCAGGTGTTGAAACCAAGGACTTCTCACCAAGACTAGGATTGTTGTTATATTGTATTTGATTACCTGTGTATGATTCTGGCTATACCTCTGACCTTGCTTCCTGCTTAACACCTCTGTACTTCTGCCTATCTGATTAGTTGCTGAACTCTGCCTGATTACTGATTACTTTTCTGTCTCACGATTCTGTACTGATACTTACCTCTCTGTTGCCGAACCTAGCCTGTCTGACCTCTCTACTCACCAGTGGGCCCTCGCCACTGGTGAGGTACTATTGTCTCACCAGCTTCTCTGGGGAGATAGTTTCTTATTGCTCCATTAGTGACTGATAGCACCTTTCCAGCTCCTCTGGAAAGGTCTGATCAAGTCTATACAGTCACTTTCACTACTTGTGCCTGGCCAGCCCCTCTGGTGAAGGACAAGTCTGTATTTTCCTATTCTCTCACTGTATGTACCTATCCCAGCCCTTTGGAAAGGTCTGTGCTAGTATATACAGTCAGTGTACTGATAGTACTTTACCAGCTCCTCTGGTAAAGTTCCTCTCTACTATTAAAGTTACGGTTGCTCTAATACACAACTCTGTCAGTATCTCTACCAGCTATACTTGCATTATTGGTGATTCTGCAGATCACCACATAATCAGGTATAGTGTCTGTATTATTGGTGATACTGCAGATCACCTATAATCAGATGTCTGAGTTTCAGCACCCAACTGTTACAGAACAGCACACCAAATATACCATGGATACACTGGTCAGTCATGTGGAGGGCTTGTTGACTGTGGTTGACCGAATATCCCTCACGGTCAGCACTCAGCAGACTCAGTTATTCCAGCTATCTGAGGCCTTACAACAAACTCCTGTATCGACTGCATCGGTGTCATTCCCCCTTGTTCAGGAACCTAGACTTCCTCTTCCAGAGAGATTTTCTGGGCAAAAGACCGATTTTTCACATTTTAAAAATCGGTGCCTTTTCGTATTTTGAATTATGCCCTAGGGCTTCAGGGTCAGAGAGACAGAGAATCATAATATTAAAGACATTGTTATCTGGAGATTCACAGTCATGGGCCTATAGTCTCCCAGAGGACCATGAGGCTTTGGCCTCTGTACAAGATTTTTTCAAAGCCATGGCAGTAATATACGATGATCCCGATTTGGCAACAACATCAGAGCGGAAGTTTAAGACCCTTAGACAGAACCATAACACTGTTGAGATGTATGCAGCAGAGTTTAGAAGGATGGCAGTGACAGCCAGGTGGGGGCAGCATGCTTTGCTGGATTGTTTTTTGTCGGGACTATCTGATTCAGTGGCCGAGTTGATGTTAGGCCATCCTGAACCTAGGTCCCTTAATGAAGTTATAGCATTAGCAATAAAGATTGACCATCGAGTTCGAATTCAGAGACGGACTCGGGGTAAGCTCAGGGGATCTAGGTGAAAATCCATCTTCTTCACAGGGTGACTGACGTGACTCAGTCGATGTCATGCCTCCTGAGTCTGAGAGACGGAGGGAGATTGGTTCTCCGATGAAAATTGACTACAAGAATTCAGATGCTTCTCAGGTTATGGATAAGTTCTATCGCTCCCTTGTGGCTGGTTGTTCCTCGATTTTCGATTCAGCCAATCCTTTTGGAGGATGATAGACTTCTCCTTCCCTGTACTATTACCTGGGGAGATCGAGTCCAGGAAACTCAGGCATTCCTGGACTCAGGCTCTGTGGCTAATTTTATGGATTATGAGTTTGCACTTCAGCTTGGCCTTCCTCTCCATTATTTGGGTCAGCATTTCATTGTTACTGCAGTGGACGATTCACAACTGCAGGGCAAACAATCCCCTTTACAGACCCCTGTTTTGTTGTGCCAGATCGGAGCTCTCCATAAGGAGAACATTCAGTTCCTTGTTATTAGAATGGCAACCACTTCCGTGATTCTAGGGTTGCCCTGGCTTCAGAAACATTCCCCTTTCATTGACTGGGGTTCTAAACAATTGTTAAGTTAGTCCCCTTTTTGCCAAGATCATTGTCTGGGGAAGGTCACGATTTGTGCTACCAAGGTGCGGGTGGAGGTATTGCCTAGTCAATATTCCGATTTCGCTAACGTGTTCTGTCCTCGGGCTGCTGACAAGCTTCCACCACATCGAAGCTTTGATTGCCCTATAGACTTAAGATCAGGTTGTATGCCCCCTAGGGGCCATCTGTATAATTTGTCGGAACCTGAAAAACTTGCTATGCAGGAATATATAGCACACAATTTGGCAAAAGGCTTTATTCGCCCTTCTAAATCCCCAGCCAGGGCTGGCTTCTTTTTTGTTAAAAAGAAGGACGGTGGTCTCAGACCGTGTATCGATTACAGGGGCTTGAACAAGATTACGGTAAAAAATCGTTATCCGTTACCCCTGATCGACGATTTATTCTCTCAAGTTACGGAAGCAGGTGTGTTCACCAAACTTGATCTTAGGGGGGCATATAACCTGATTCGGATAAGAGAGGGTGACGAGTGGAAGACGAGTACCTCGTAATGCCCTTCGGGTTGTGCAATGCACCAGCCGTCTTCCAGGAGCTCATTAATGAAGTCTTCAAGGAGGTTTTGGGGCGTTTCGTCTTAGTATACTTAGATGATATCCTCATTTTTTCCCCTACCTTGTCTGAACATAGAAAACATGTACAATTAGTTTTGAGCAAACTACGACAAAACTCTCTCTTTGCCAAAATTGAAAAGTGCCTCTTTGAGGTTTCTGAGGTTCCTTTTTTGGGGTATGTGATTTCCACGGCAGGATTAGCCATGTATCCCAATAAGGTTTCGGCAGTGCTGGAGTGGCCGCGGCCTATGGGCTTGAAGGCACTCCAGCCATTCTTAGGCTTTGCCAATTATTATAGGAGATTCATCAGGGGGTTTTCTGCTATAATCGCACCCCTTACAGATCTTACCAAGAAGGGGGCGGATACTTACAACTGGTCGTCAGAGGCACAGGCCGCCTTTTCATCACGCAAGCAGTTGTTTTATTCCGCCCCCATCTTGAGGCATGTGGATGTTACCCTTCCTTTCATAGTGGAGGTGGATGCTTCTGAGATTGGGGTGGGGGCTGTATTGTCTCAGCATTCCGGTCTATGGGGCAGATTGCATCCTTGCGCATATTTTTCTAAAAAGTTTACACCTGCTGAAAAAAACTATGATATCGGGAATCGCGAGTTATTGGCCATTAAGCTTGCCTTCGAAGAATGGCGTCACTGGCTTGAGGGGGCTGAACACACAATCACAGTATATACTGATCATAAGAACTTAGAGTATATCGAAAGTGCTAAACGCCTTACCTCCAGACAAGCTCGATGGTCACTATTTTTTACGCGATTTAGATTTATAATCACGTACAGGCCGGGTAGTAAGATAGTGAAAGCAGACGCACTGTCAAGATGTTTTGAACCTGAGTCAGGGCAATCACTTATGCCAGTCGGCATTCTCCCGGAGAAAATAATTATTGCGGCCATGGGGTTTCAACTTGGGCAGACTACAAGTTTAGAGTCCTCCTTCTTGGACAGTGGAGGACAAATTGTAGATTGGAAAGTCAGCCTGTAACGAACGGTGAAGCACAGAGAGGATCTGATTACCGGTGATCTGCAGTATCACTGGGAATACAGATATATACCAGATTATAAGTGATCTGCAGTATCACCAATAATCCGATATACCAGCTAACCTCTGTTCACCTGAGTAGAGTGTAGTGTTTGGTGTAACAGTAACACTTAGAGGACTAGGCCTTAGTGTAGCAGGGAGTACTACACAGATTCCTTCCGGAGACCTGAACTCTCCAAGGCGGGAGAAGTCAGGCTGAAAGAGTAGGAAGGTTTGTCTGAAAGTGACACTCTGGAGGAAGTGTCACCAACAGGACGGGGGAACCGCCTCCAACAATAAGGTCGGTTCTCGAGGTCGGACAAGCCAGGTTGTAAACACACGGACAGATAAGGTACAGATACAGTAGGCAGAGGCGGAGTCTAAGGTACAGGCAGGGTTCGACAACAGGGTATCAGAAATATCGAGGTACAAGATCAGGAGGCAGAAACAGAGTCTAAGGGCGAGCCGGGGTTCGGCAACAGAGTATCAGAATGGCAAGGTACAAGATCAGAGTTCAGGAGGATAGTCAGGCACGCAAAAAGTCATAACAGATAATCACAATTAACCTAGTACTTTAGCTATCAACAGAATCTAGCTAAGTGTAGGATTACAGCTCCAGCTGGTCCCGGCTCACTTAAGGATCTGACTACAGGTCTGAGTGCTCCCACGTATGTGTTCGCAACGCCAGACACCAGAGAAATGACCAACTGGCAGTATATATACACAAGCCCCTCTCCAGCACCTCCCTAAGTGCTGGACCAATGGGGAGCGGAGCCAGAGTCAGCTGACCAGCCTGGTCAGCTGACTCACTTCTGCCTGTCATATATGCTCTGCCTCAGCGCGCGCGTCACTCTTAAGGCTGGTGGACTATGAGTCCCAGCCACACCAGCATTCTCCCTGGCGTCCGCCGCGGGAGCCGCCGCACTGCACACGGCGGCTTTTCCTCCTTCACCGCTACTCACGCGGCGTGCGGCGGCTCCTCCATGCGGCGGCGCCATGCTTGATGCGGAAGCAGCCGCCCCGCTCTGAGAGCGAGCGGCTGCGCTGCCGCGCATTATTACAGTACCCCCAAAGGAGTGGACTCCGGACAACTCCTACCAGGCTTCTCGGGATGTAAGACGTGAAACTCCTTCCTTAATTTGTTTGCATGCATGCGGTTCTCAGGTACCCATTGTCTCTCCTCAATGCCATACCCTTTCCAATGCCCCAGATACTGTACTGTACTGTACTGTACCATGCATGAATCTAAGATTTTCTCTACCTCATACTCAGGTTTCTCATCCACCGTCACAGGAGGAGGAGGAGTGGGACCCACATGGACTGCAGGTTTAAGTAGGGACACGTGGAAAGATCTTACGCCCCGCATGCTGGCGGGAAGATCAATGGCGTAAGTGACGTTGTTAATCCTTTTAGTCACGGAAAATGGACCCACAAACCTGTGGCCCAGTTTGGCAGATGGCTGCTTCAAGGTCAAGTGACGTGTGGACACCCAGACTAAATCCCCTGGCTGGAACTTCCATTCCACGGACCGTCTCTTGTCCGCTTGACCCTTCTGAATCTGGAACGCCTTCTGCAAGTTTCCCTTAACAATTCCCCAATTGTCCCTGAGTGACCTCTGCCAATCCTCCAATGCTGGAAATGGAGAAGAGACAACTGGAAAAGGGGAGAATTTGGGTGACCTCCCTGTCACAATCTGGAATGGAGAGAAACCAGAAGAAGAGCTCTTCAAATTGTTTTGTGCGAATTCTGCGAAGGCCAGAAATTTTACCCAGTCACTCTGTGCCTCCGCAACGTAACATCTTAGGAATTGCTCCAAAGACTGATTAATCCGTTCAGTCTGCCCATTTGTCTGTGGGTGGTAGCCTGACGAGAAAGACAGTTTCATGCCCATTTGGTGGCAAAATGCCCTCCAGAATCCAGACACGAATTGGACTCCCCTATCTGACACAATGTTTTCCGGAATGCCATGCAGCCGGAAAACGTGAATGATGAATAACTCGGCCAGTTCCTGAGCCGAGGGGAGTCCTTTCAGGGGCACAAAATGGGCCATTTTGCTAAAACGGTCGACTACCACCCAAATGACTGACATGGCTTCAGACTTGGGCAATTCCCCCACAAAATCCATGGACAGGTGGGTCCATGGCTCACTCGGGGTGGGCAAAGGCTGTAACCTCCCTACATGTGCCAGCCGGGAGGGTTTACTCTTGGCACATACCGCACACTCCCTGACATACTCCTTGCAATCTGTTGCCAAAGAAGGCAACCACTAGATCCTGCGTTCTGGCAGCTCCAGGATTACCAGCATTCTTATGGGCGTGAAACAGTTGCAGAACCTGTAAACGAAATGGCAGTGGGATAAACATGACCCCCTCAGGTTTTCCCTCAGGGACATCTTGCTGAAAGGGACCCAAAACCTCTGTCCAATCCTCCCAGGTCTCTGTGGCTGCTAACACTAGTCTCTGCGGGATAATGGACTCAGGAGTGGGGGGCTGTGCTGTCTCTGGTTCGAAGCATCTGAACAGGGCATCTGCCTTGATATTTTTGCTGCCTGGAGTGTACGTAATTATAAACCTGAACCTCGTAAAAAATAAAGACCAACGGGCCTGACGGGGACTTAGTCTCTTAGCCCCCTCGATGTATTCCAAGTTCTTGTGGTCAGTGTAAACTGTGATCTTGTTTTCTGCCCCCTCTAACCAATGCCGGCATTCCTCAAATGCCAATTTAATGGCCAGAAGTTCCCGGTTGCCTATATCGTAATTTTTTTCTGCAGGTGAAAACCTACGGGAAAAGTAAGCGCACGGATGTAATCTGCCCTGCAACCCTGACCGTTGAGACAGCACCGCCCCCACCCCAACCTCCGAGGCATCAACCTCTACAATAAAGGGAAAGGACGTGTCTACATGCCTCAAGATAGGCGCTGAGCAGAATAATTTTTTTAAGTGAGAAAAGGCTGCCACGGCCTCAGGGGACCAGTGGTTGGTATCTGCCCCCTTTTTCGTGAGACTGGTAAGGGGAGCAACCATCGTGGAGTACCCCTTAATGAACCTCCTGTAGTAGTTTGCAAAACCTAAAAATCTCTGCAGGGCCTTCAACCCCACTGGCTGTGGCCATTCCAACACCGCTGTGACCTTGGCAGGATCCATTGACAGGCCTGAAGTGGAAATTACATACCCTAGGAACGTGACCGTGGTCACCTCGAAAATACACTTTTCCACTTTAGCATAAAGCATATTTTGTCTTAATTTGTTCAACACAAATTTAACATGGACCCTGTGCTCGGAGAGATTATTGGAATAGATTAGTATATCATCAAGGTATACCAGCACAAATCTACCCAATACCTCCCTGAATACCTCATTGATTAATTCCTGGAAGACGGCTGACGCATTGCACAACCCGAAGGGCATCACTAAGTACTTGTAATGCCCGTCGGGTGTGTTAAAGGCCATCTTCCATTCATCGCCCTTTCTAATGTGGATCAGGTTGTATGCACCCCTCAGATCCAATTTAGAGAAGATCTTTGCGTTTGTGACCTGCGTGAATAAGTCGTCTATCAATGGTAACGGATAGCGATTTTTCACCGTGATTTTATTCAGGCCCCGGTAATCGATGCAAGGTCGAAGACCTCCGTCTTTTTTCTTAACAAAAAAGAAACCGGCCCCAGCAGGCGACCGGGAGGGCCGAATGAACCCCTTGGCCAGGTTGTCACGAATGTACTCCTGCATAGCCATCTTCTCTGGTCCGGACAAGTTATACAGGTGACCCCTAGGGGGCATACAACCAGCACGGAGATCAATGGGGCAATCGAAAAGGCGATGAGGAGGTAACTGATCAGCAGCCTTGGGACAAAATACATCTGAAAATTCAGAATATGACTCGGGAACACCCTCCACATGAATCTTGGTCTGACCTAATGTCACTTCCCCTAGACACTGCTGGGAGCAAAAGTCTGACCACTTGGTTAATTGTCCTGCAGCCCAATTAATCTGCGGCGAATGGAGCTGTAGCCAGGGCATACCTAGGACAATTGTGGAGGCAGACATGTGTAGTACAAAAAAACTTAAACCCTCCTTATGCAGAACCCCAATAATGACTTCCACCTCTGGTGTCTGAGACAGTGGACGGTCCCTTTGCAGTGGGGAGTCGTCTACAGCAGCAACCTGGATGGGTGGTTTTACTGCAAACTCAGAACTCATAAAGTTAGCCGCGGAGCCTGAGTAAACAAAGGCCTCCGTGGCTTCAGATTTGTCCTCCCACGTAATCGTACAAGGAAGGAGCAAATGTTTTTCTTTTAGGGGTGTGAGTTGGGCGCCCAGGGTGTCACCCCTTACAACTCCTAGGCGGTAGCGTTTCCCGGCTTATTCTTATCCGGCTTAATGGGACAGTCTCGTACCCTATGCCCCCCTTCACCACAGTACAAACATAACTGTTCCGTCATTCTCCGTCTTCTCTCCACTTGGGTCAGCTTAGACCGACCGATCTGCATCGGTTCAGGTGGAGGCAGGACTGGAGATGATGAGACCGAAGGAGATGGAGATACCAGGGGTGCTGCGGGAGGTGCTGCGTAAGATGTTACCCTGGCCCGATGACTGCCCCTAGTCTGTCTTTGATGATGTAGCCTACGGTCGATTTGAATGGCCGATGAGATGGCCTCATCGACTGTTTTGGGCTCGGGTAGGCTCAACATTAGGTCGGAGACCTCATCCGACAGCCAAGACAGGAAATAATCCATCAAGGCATAGGTATCAAACCTGGCCGTAACTGACCACCGACGAAATTCTGCCGCGAAATCTTGGACTGAGCCTTTGCCTTGGCGCAAAAGTTTGAGCTTCCACTCAGAAGTCGCAGCATGGTCTGGGTCGTCGTATATTACTGCCATGGCTTTAAAGAATTCCTCCACCTAGGTCAGAGCGGTATCTGTGGGGGGCAGGTTGTATGCCCAGGATTGGGAGTCACCAGTTAACAAAGTTTTAATAAATATGACCCGTTGGGTCTCAGTACCCGAGGATCGGGGTCTCAACTCGAAATATGATAACACTCTACTCTTAAAATTCCGAAAGTCAGATTTGTGGCCGGATAATTTATCAGGTACGGGCATACGTATGTCATCACTAGGAGGGGATCGCACCGAATCAACTGACGTCCTGAGGGTTCGCACAGAGCCCGATAGGGCATCAATTAAAGCTTTGTGCTGGCCCAGTGCTTGATGAATGCTATCCACCGAAGTGGCAAGCACAGTCAGAGGGTTAGTGCGTGCGTCCATCTGTTTTTTGGTCTGGCGTTCTGTAACGAACGGTGAAGCACAGAGAGGATCTGATTACCGGTGATCTGCAGTATCACTGGGAATACAGATATATACCAGATTATAAGTGATCTGCAGTATCACCAATAATCCGATATACCAGCTAACCTCTGTTCACCTGAGTAGAGTGTAGTGTTTGGTGTAACAGTAACACTTAGAGGACTAGGCCTCAATGTAGCAGGGAGTACTACACAGATTCCTTCCGGAGACCTGAACTCTCCAAGGCGGGAGAAGTCAGGCTGAAAGAGTAGGAAGGTTTGTCTAAAAGTGACACTCTGGAGGAAGTGTCACCAACAGGACGGGGGAACCGCCTCCAACAGTAAGGTCGGTTCTCGAGGTCGGACAAGCCAGGTTGTAAACACACGGACAGATAAGGTACAGATACAGTAGGCAGAGGCGGAGTCTAAGGTACAGGCAGGGTTCGGCAACAGGGTATCAGAAATATCGAGGTACAAGATCAGGAGGCAGAAACAGAGTCTAAGGGCGAGCCGGGGTTCGGCAACAGAGTATCAGAATGGCAAGATACAAGATCAGAGTTCAGGAGGATAGTCAGGCAGGCAAAAAGTCATAACAGATAATCACAATCAAACTAGTACTTTAGCTATCAACAGAATCTAGCAGTATATATACACAAGCCCCTCTCCAGCACCTCCCTAAGTGCTGGACCAATGGGGAGCGGAGCCAGAGTCAGCTGACCAGCCTGGTCAGCTGACTCACTTCTGCCTGTCATATATGCTCTGCCTCAGCGCGCGCGTCACTCTTAAGGCTGGTGGACTATGAGTCCCAGCCACACCAGCACTCTCCCTGGCGTCCGCCGCGGGAGCCGCCGCACTGCACGCGGCTGCTTTTCCGCTTTCACCGCTACTCTTGCGGCATGCGGCGGCTCCTCCATGCGGCGGCGCCATGCTTGATGCGGAAGCAGCCGCCCCGCTCTGAGAGCGAGCGGCTGCGCTTCCGTGCATTATTACACAGCCCAGCAGACATATTTTGGGCCTTACCAGCCAGGTCTAGTAAGTCAAGACATCTTTCTGCCTTTTGTTCTGGGTCAATTGAACAGGGACAATCCTCTCCCTCCCTCCCTGAGCAGACACTTTCCTCTCCCTCCCTCCCCGAAAATGTTAAGGTCAGCAAATGGGAAGAGAAAGTCCAGGGGTTGTGTCCGGAGTCCACGTCTAGAGGGGGGTGTACTGTAACGACTAGTAAGTTGGCGGCTGTGGGCGAGCAGGCTATGACCACAGCCGTCTCTGCTTCTGGTTCGCGGGTCTTGTTCTGCCTCTCGGCGTCTAGCACGCCGAGGGCTGTCTTATCTCCAGCTCATATGGTATCTGTCTCGCGCGGGCGCGCGAGGAGACAGGTCCTTTATGCGAGCAGAAGGCGTGTCAGCTGACCTGCCGGTCGGCTGACGTCATTGGTGACTCTCGCCGTGCTGATTGGCGGATTCCGTGGTGGGAGTGGCTGGAAGCGTTCCTCCGCTTCTTAAGCCTCCAGGCTTCATTCATTCCCTGTCTGCTGTCGTGAATACTTTGTGTTAGCGCTCAGACCTTAGACTAGTGCCAGGTGTTGAAACCAAGGACTTCACACCAAGACTAGGATTGTTGTTATATTGTATTTGATTACCTGTGTATGATTCTGGCTATACCTCTGACCTTGCTTCCTGCTTAACGCCTCTGTACTTCTGCCTATCTGATTAGTTGCTGAACTCTGCCTGATTACTGATTACTTTTCTGTCTCACGATTCTGTACTGATACTTACCTCTCTGTTGATGAACCTAGCCTGTCTGACCTCTCTACTCACCAGTGGGCCCTCGCCACTGGTGAGGTACTATTGTCTCACCAGCTTCTCTGGGGAGATAGTTTCTTATTGCTCCATTAGTGACTGATAGCACCTTTCCAGCTCCTCTGGAAAGGTCTGATCATGTCTATACAGTCACTTTCACTACTTGTGCCTGGCCAGCCCCTCTAGTGAAGGACTAGTCTGCATTTTCCTATTCTCTCACTGTTTGTACCTATTCCAGCCCTTTGGAAAGGTCTGTGCTAGTATATACAGTCAGTGTACTGATAGTACTTTACCAGCTCCTCTGGTAAAGTTCCTCTCTACTATTAAAGTTACGGTTGCACTAATACACAACGCTGTCAGTATCTCTACCAGCTATACTTGCATTATTGGTGATTCTGCAGATCACCACATAATCAGGTATAGTGTCTGTATTATTGGTGATACTGCAGATCACCTATAATCAGACGTCTGAGTTGCAGCACCCAACCATTACACTTTGGATGGGACCCCCACCAGCCTCGCTTTCTGCACAGGAAAACTGAGGACCAATGTGTTTTCCCCATGCAGATAAAAACACTTAGACTTAAAGGAAATGTCAGGCAATCTATGCTACCCCCAGATCTACTTACACAGGGCTTCCTCCAGCCACTTGCAGCTGACAAGTCCCTCGTTGCAGCTCTGCTCCCATTACATACATACACACACAGCTGTATTATTTTACTAAATGAGAGCACATGCTATATGGAGGAAAAACAATAACATGCTGAACCTAAGATATAGTATAAATGTAACTTTGGAAAAGCATTCAGAATGTCACTGATTGATACTGTTATTACAACAGAACTTGAACTCCAAATGAGACAACAAGCTCTCAATGAAGCAGCAACAGTAAGACATCAATCTCCACACTGAGTTGTAAAAGTATTCAGAGGCCATAAAGTCATTAGCTTATGTGATAAGAATCTTGGATGCCTTCTGCTGAAAAGGGAACGTCTAAAACTTTTTTCAAAATGTGATGGTTTTTTTAGGGTTGTACATCAAGTCTTTAGAACTTTGCTGCAGACCCTTGCAGGGTCTATTGTTACGCCCCTGGGGCCAACCTTGTTGCTGCCTTCCGCCGGGGAGGCCCACATTCCTTGTCTGGCCCACGTCCTGAACCTGGTGGTGCAGAAATTCCTGGGCACCTACCAGGGGATGGAGCAACTTTTGAAAGGGGCGCGGAAAACGGTGGGCTATTTATGACGCTCGGGCGGTGCCTCAGAGGCCCTGGAAGCCGTGCAGCTGGAGCTGAACCTGCCACGGCACCGTCTGATCATCGACGTTCCAACACTGTGGAATTCTACCCTGGCCATGTTGGAACGTCTGGTTGAGCAGAGGCAGGCTGTCAACCATTACTTGGCCAAAGCCACCGCCGATGCCACCTTGTACAGGACCAGCACCAGCAGCCACCTCCCGGAGATCATACGCAGTGCTGAATGGAGAAAAATGCAGCTGGTGTGCTTGGTCCTGGCACCCTTCCTGGAGGCCACCGACATGGTCAGCCGGGACTGTGTGTCAGTTTGTCAGTGGGTGACCATGGTGTGTATGCTGCACAAGGCCCTGGATGGTCCGATGGAAGTCGGAGAGAAAGACTTGATCCAGCAGGAGCAGTAGCCACCTGCACAGCCCACCTCTGTGCAGCAGGAGGAGAAGGAGGTTGAGGACTTGGAGTTGGAGGAGTTGGAGGTCCCTGACCTTGAGGATGAGGAGGCACTGCCAAGTGCAGCTGCAGTGGTGCGGGGGTGGAGAGAGCAGGGGGAGTTTGAGGAATCAGAGGAGGAGGACGGCACTTATGAAGATCATGTGCCAGCAGATATGGCAGCCCTCTTCCCCAATGGCAGTGCACATGTTGCAGTGCCTGCTCAGGGACCCAAGGGTCAAAGAGATGCGTGGTCGGGAGGACATGTGGATCACCCTGATGCTGGACCCACGGCTGAAGGGGAAGCTGCATCAGTTTCTGCCTGCAGCAGGAGGAGACCCTGTGCGCCAAATGAGGGAGTTGCAGCGGTCCCTGTTTCGGCGCTTGGAGGAAGCCTTCCCCCAGACTCCTCCCCCCTACTGTCACAGTCCAGCCAGCACAGCAGCAGGTGCCTGCATCCATCAGCAGGAGGCACCTATCAAACCTGCTGTCTCTCACAAAGGCGCTGTACGCCACGCTGGTACAGCTGCCGAGTGAGGAGGTGCCTGCAGCAGCAGCATTTGGCTCTCAAAGCCAGAACCAGCGCCTGACCCGGATGGTGGCAGACTATATGAGGTCCTACAGCGGCCTTGATAGCGACACCACTGTGGACCCCTTGGATTACTGCGTCAAGCACCTTGATATTTGGAGTGAATGGCGCAGTATGCCCTGGAAGTCCTTGCTTGCACCCCTTCCAGGGTGCTGTCCGAAAGGTGCTTCAGTGAGGCCGGTGGCGTGGTAACCGAAAAGCGCTCTAGTCTCTCTACCCAGTCTGTGGACAGACTGACGTTTCTGAAAATAAACCGGGCTTGGGTGGTTGGTGAATTCCTGGCCCCTATTGTTGGCAAGAGGTGAAATGAAGCGGCTGGAAATCACACTATGCCTGCCTTACCACCCTTTACCACCACAACCTCCAGACTCCGCATAAGCCTGGTTCAACATTTTTTGACAGCCGTGGTACCAATACACTAGGTGCCATGGTAAGCACAATTGCTATGTAATTTTTTTGGAGGTGTCTGTGCTGTCCGAGTTGTGGGGAGGCCCCAACTGCGGCAGTACAACCGCTTCCTGGAACATTTTATTTGTGCTGTTGTACCTACAAGTGCCATGGTGAACTATCTAAACACAATTGCTGTGTAATTTTTTTTGGGATGTGTCTGTGCTGTCCGAGTTGTGGAGAGGCCCCAACTGCGGCAGTACGACCACTTCCTGGAACCTCTCCTAATGTTTTAACTGTGCCGTGGTACCAACAAACTAGGTGCCATGGTGAACTATCTATGCTGCCTGCCAGACGTTACACTTCTTCTCCGCCTCCTGTCTCCTACTGCCTGTGCTGCTCCCACCGCCAGGGTGCATCGACCTACTCATCCTGCTCCTGCTGCTCCTGTCTGTGGTACCCACCAACACCAGGGTCCACACAACTATATCTTCTGCTGCCACCAGCTATTATACCACTCCAATAGCTTCATCGACCTACTCCTCCTGGTGCTGCTCCTGTCTGTGGTACCCACCAACACCAGGGTCCACACTAAACTATTTCTTCTGCTGCCACCAGCTATTATGCGACTCCAATAGCTGCATCGACCTACTCATCCTGCTCCTGCTGCTCCTGTCTGTGGTACCCACCAACACCAGGGTCCACACTAAACTACATTGTCTGCTGCCACCAACTATTACGCCACTCCAATAGCTGCATCGTCCTACTCATCCTGCTCCTGCTGCTCCTGTCTGTGGTACCCACCAACACCAGGGTCCACACTAAACTGCATCATCTGCTGCCACCAGCTATTACGCCACTACAAATACAATAGCCTGCCACCAGCTATCACACCACTACAATAGCTTTAATTTTTTGGAGGTGTCAGAGCTGAAAACTTCGATGTCCCACTTGGACACAATGTGGACTTTGGACACAATGTGGGCTGCACGACCGTCGACCACTGTCTGGAACCTAGTCCTCCTGACTCCTTATGTTAATTTACAGCTTTTTTTTGTTTTGTTTTTTTTTTGTTTTATGTCCACCAAATAATAAATTAGTTTTTCCCTTTAAAAAACATGATGCTACATGCATCAATTACCCTAAAAATCCTTTTTAAAGTTATTTAAAGGGCACTTCCGGTTTTTCTATCCAGATACCCGAATAGGTCGGGTATCCGCGGATAATGCGGCCGGATATCCGCGTTCATGCAGATATCTGAAAGGTCGGATCCGGATATCCGACCCGGATCCGGATATCTGGGTACTCGGATCAATTCGGGTTTTAAAAAGTATCCCTGGAGAAAATCTTTGCCCCTGAGACTTGTGCAAAAAGATCGTCAATCAAGGGTAAAGGGTATCTGTTGTTAATGGTGATTTTGTTCAGTCCCCTGTAATCAATACAGGGGCGTAGACCTCCATCTTTTTTTTCTACAAAGAAGAAGCCGGCGCTGGTTGGTGAAGTGGGTGGTCTGATAAACCCTTTCTCTAATTTTTCTTTAATGTATTCCTTCATTGACAGTTTTTCAGGCCCTGTGAGGTTGTAGAGGTGACCTCGCTGGGGCATGGTACCAGGTAATAAATCAATGGGACAATTGTACGATCTGTGTGGTGGTAATTTATCAGCTGATTTGGAAGAGAACACATCCGCATAATCCTCATACGGTGATGGTAATGTTACTGGTTTGACCTCTAAACTGAGAAGGGGGATACCCCTTAAACATATCTCCTGACAGTGTTGTGACCAACCCGTAAGTTGTCCAAAACACCAATCAATATGGGGATTATGACTCTGCAACCACAGCAACCCCAATACGAGTGGACTAGAAGGCATTCTGAACACATACTAAGCAACACAAATAAGAACCTCATGACATATGTCTGTGCATAAAAGATCATGCCCCTAGGTCTTCAGTAGAATACCATACACAAAAGAAAAAGAAAAGAACCTATCTAGGCCACAAAATAGTAAACTATTGTCTCAAGAACAAGTCAGAATTCAATACAAAAATCATATATTCTTTATTAATAAACAAGCGAATCTTAAAAACAATTAAAATACAAATCTCCTGGTGCATACCAATTATAATTGGCACTGCCTCCTACTGGAATTACTAACATAAATTTCACAAGACTTGTATTAAATAATCCAATAAATCTCGCTGGTATGGTGTGAGAATCCGCTCAGCTGCCTGCGCAGGCAGGCAGCCTTTTGACCATTGTTTAGGTTTGCATGCTGCAGGACTCTGGAACAGAGACCTGTCTTTCCATTGCAAGTTCTGGTCTGTTCTCTTGCTGGGGAATTTGCATACATTCGTTATGCAAATCCCCTACCTGCCTTCTTTGATGACTGGCACTATAAGAGCTTTATGTTTCCCAGAAGGCTTTGCTGGTCATTTCCCTTCCATGGTCTGTTCCTGATGGACACTGCTGGAGTGTCAGCCGCTGCTATCTAGTATAGTTAATTCCTGGGGGTTGCTTTAGGCTCCCCTTCTAGCCCAGTCAGGTTGTATTATCTGTTTGTTTGTTCTGTTGCCATTGTCCTGTCCCAACGGTGGTCGACAGGAAATGGTTCTGATCTCTGTTCTTGGAGTATAGCTGGTGCAGCGGTTGCTACCAGCTATCCCTTCTGTTCTGTCTTCTGGGATCGCGCTAGCCACTTTTCGCTAGCGCTGGGGATCCTTCTGTTCTGTCTCCTGGGATCGCGCTAGCCACTTTTCGCTAGCGCTGGGGATCCTTCTGTTCTGTCTTCTGGGATCGCGCTAGCCACTTTTCGCTAGCGCTGGGGATCCTTCTGTTCCTTCTCCTGGGATCGCGCTAGCCACTTTTCGCTAGTGCTGTGGATCCTTCTGTTCTGCTACTCTGTACCTGGATCGCACTCACTTCTCGCTAGTGCTGTGGATCCTATCTCTCGCTTGTCCCTGTTTTCGTGTGTCTGTCTTGTCTGCTACGCTTGCTGGAGGCTCGGTGAGGTAACCGTTAAGCAAGCGCTCGCGTCCTCTGTTTCATGTTTGTCTGTTAATGGTTAGGTAGGCGTGCTTGTCTCTATTGTGCTTATCACGTGGAGACCGCGCATAACCGCGTGCACTGTTGCGAATGAGTGCGGTGTTCGCGGTTAGCTAGCGTTTGTTATTTTCCATATCTCCTCATTGTATTATTTGCTGTGCCTTTGCTACCCTCGTGCCCTGTTTTGCTCAGTCTTGTGTCTCTGTCGGCCATCTCCATTCTTGCGATTGCATTCCCACTTCGTTTCCGCCGTTGTGTGTTCACCGTCGCTGGGTGGCGACTAGTTTTGGTGGACACACATTGGTTCTGTACCTTTGCTCTGTTTCTTGTGGGCTATCCTGCCCTGCCTGATCGTACCTTGTCCTGGATCTGTACAATTCCTGTCTGGCATCTGTGGCTGTGCAGCGACTGTGTTCGCCTGCACTCCACAGCGCCATCTGCCGGAGGGAATTGCCCTCTGCGGGTGCATAGCACCTAGCCTGGGTGTCCTCAAATATACACTTGTGGAGGAAATCCGCCGCGTCAGCGCACGTCTGGTGCGCTGACCGTGAATACGATTCCACAATCGTTACAGAATGACCAGCCAAACCGAAATTCCCAGGCCAGAGGGAACCTTTGATTTGCTTCAGATGTCATTGCCTGTGACAAAAGCATATGTGGATCCTATTATAGGTAGGATTGCACACTATATTAAAGCAGTTAAAAAATCTGTACTCGTTCCTGATCCCCACCCATATGGAGATTATTTAGATACTGGGTTGTTCGAACCGCCATTTGCCTCATGGGAAATCGGGGCCTTGGTGGAGGAATTTGATTTGGATTGGAAAGCCTTTTGCGATTTTTTACATCGCAAAAAGCGCGGATGTCCTGAACGATTGTCTTGACTCTATGTACCTTTTGATTGATTCTGATGAATGTGACGAGTGTGTTGTGGATCTGGTGATGTTTGTATGGCAGACGATTTTGGATGAATTACACACACACCAATCAATTGATCCCAATAAAGAGGTAACAGTTTCCCGTTCTGTTCCTGCTCCAGTTCCATCGGTAGACTGTGCGCACTATGATTGTTCATCCTTTGTTAAGTGTGCATGGGAGCCCCCGTTTGAGAAATGGGAGATCGAGCTCCTGGTCTATGAATTGGAATGTGATTGGAGATCGTTTTGCAATCATTACCTTTCTAAAAATGAAGCAGTTTTGTATGCGTGCATTGAGTCTGCGTGCACTTTAATCAAGACTGGTGAATGTATCTCTGACTTTGTGACTCCGCTGTTTGACGTGTGGAGAATGATTTTGGATGAACTACATGTGCTTCAATCTGCTAAAAACACATTGTCAGCGGACGATTGTTCCAATCCTCTGGATTTAAAGAAAGTGAGTTTTGAATGTATTCCCTTTCCCAAAGCAACTGAGTGTTTGAAGTCTGAGTGCAAGTCGTTCAGAGCAGTTGCTTGTGTGGAAGTTGAACCAGTGCGGTCTGATGTCGCCACCGCACGTATGGCTGCAAAAGGTCTGTGTGGTCCTGTGTCTAAGGAAGACAGATTTTTTTCCCTCAGGTTCTCTAAGATCGTCCGTTTGTGAGCCTGCCATGGGGAAAATTCCTAAGTTATGCAACTTTAAGAAAATTATTGATGTGTCTAATAAAGTTTCTCCTGTTGTTGTCGCCACTTCTTTTGCAAATGAATCTATGTCTTATTCTGTTCGCTCCTGTGCAGGCCTGTTGCCTGATGACAGTTGCTCCAGTGTTTCTGTCCTAGATGCCTTGCAGTCTGCTCCGCAGATCGCGGAGGTTTGCGATATGGAAGCGTCAGTTTCGCAACCTGAAGCGATCTTGGATCCGCAAATTTTGCGTTCTGACTCCTCGGATTCGACATTGTTAGCCGAATCTAAGAGTGGGACAGCGCTTCGGTTTTGCGAATCTGATGCTGAAGCTTCTTTGCCTTGTCCAGAGAAGCTTTCTCTGAACCTGCCCTGTACCATGAATGAAGGCATGATGTCCACTTGCATTGACATTTGCGAGTCTGATTCTGAAGAAAGTATTGACTCTCCACCCAGTACGCTGGATGAGTCAATATTACCTTGTTTAAAATCTCCTGCAGTGACCCTAGAGGCTTGTCTAGGTATTGCAACCATTGTTACCTGTTTCTCTGCTATTTTGGAATTGCAGTCTGGTTTGACTGCTATGGAGGAATCTGCCTGTAGTGAGGCAAAACTCAGAAAGTTAGAGCTAGTTTCACTAGATATTCCTGTGTATCCCTGTCCTGATGATAAAATTCAGTCTCAGTTTATGGTGGAACCTTCCCTGGGACATCTGCCCTGCACACAAAATAAAGTTCAAGTTTTGCCCTGTAACATGGATAGTTCAGAATCCTTCTTAGAAAACTTGGGAAATGGTGTTCCTGAGGTCTTGTCTGATGTCCTGGAGATCTCCGAGTTCCTCCCAAAGGGCGCAGAACTTGTAGGAGATGTCTCCTGCCCCCCAGGTCCTTCTGAGGTGTTGCCCACTTCAGTAGGCATTGCTGCCTTGCTGACTACTTTTGCAGCTCTTGTGGAGCTTCATTCATGTGTAGTCAATGATGATATTACAGTTACAGAAAATTCTGAATTTGAGTCCGAGTCTTCTTTTGAAAGACCAGTACCTGTGACCTTTACTCGTGATGATTTTCTGCCCGGTACTGGTTTTGGTCTTGTCATGTCGGACTCTGAGGTTGGCAGTTCCCCGACATGTCCTGAGGTTTCTCCTGTACTAGTGTACCCCGATGTGCTCTGTGACCCAGAAAGCCCAAGTGTGCCTCGGTTACCAGCGTACTCAGATGCTTCCTCAGTGGAGACATGTTCCGATATAGCCTGCCTGCTTGCATGCCCAGAAGTGGTCCCTGAAAGTCCTGATCTTGATGGGTGTCCTGCTAATTTTGAGTCTGGAATGATCATAGGTTCCATAGGGGTTCTTGGTGGTTCTCCATGTGAGCCTGGTGAGCGTTCTGGCTTCTTGGGATCTCTGCGGAGCTTCAAAGCGTTCTGGGAGATTCCGGGAAAGATTTTGCTTGGTGCCCTGAATACGATTAGCAATGGCTTTGGTGTTGTAAGGGACACTTCGAACAGGTATTGCGGCAGGTTTGGTATTCTTGGACGCTCCTTGGAAGGTGGTGGGTATTGTCTGGAGGGTGTCGATGGCTTCTTCTCTGGTGTCCACAGTCCTGATGGGTGTTACGCTGAGACTTGTAGTGCTGATGGGCATGTTTCGGTGGCTTCTGCTTCCGATGAGGTCGGTTTCGGATGGACTGACTCTGGAATTGGGCCTTGTTGGGCTGTCCCGACCTTCATGAGTCTTCAGTTAGAGTTTTGTGATGATACCAGTTTTGAGGGATGTCTGGAATCCATCCCTAGAGGGGGAGGGGGGGGGGTACTGTGAGAATCCGCTCAGCTGCCTGCGCAGGCAGGCAGCCTTTTGACCATTGTTTAGGTTTGCATGCTGCAGGACTCTAGAACAGAGACCTGTCTTTCCATTGCAAGTTCTGGTCTGTTCTCTTGCCGGGGAATTTGCATACATTCGTTATGCAAATCCCCTACCTGCCTTCTTTGATGACTGGCACTGTAAGAGCTTTATGTTTCCCAGAAGGCTTTGCTGGTCATTTCCCTTCCATGGTCTGTTCCTGATGGACACTGCTGGAGTGTCAGCCGTTGCTATCTAGTATAGTTAATTCCTGGGGGTTGCTTTAGGCTCCCCTTCTAGCCCAGTCAGGTTGTATTATCTGTTTGTTTGTTCTGTTGCCATTGTCCTGTCCCAACGGTGGTCGACAGGAAATGGTTCTGATCTCTGTTCTTGGAGTATAGCTGGTGCAGCGGTTGCTACCAGCTATCCCTTCTGTTCTGTCTTCTGGGATCGCGCTTACCACTTTTCGCTAGCGCTGGGGATCCTTCTGTTCTGTCTTCTGGGATCGCGCTAGCCACTTTTCGCTAGCGCTGGGGATCCTTCTGTTCTGTCTTCTGGGATCGCGCTAGCCACTTTTCGCTAGCGCTGGGGATCCTTCTGTTCCTTCTCCTGGGATCGCGCTAGCCACTTTTCGCTAGTGCTGTGGATCCTTCTGTTCTGCTACTCTGTACCTGGATCGCACTCGCTTCTCGCTAGTGCTGTGGATCCTATCTCTCGCTTGTCCCTGTTTTCGTGTGTCTGTCTTGTCTGCTACGCTTGCTGGAGGCTCGGTGAGGTAACCGTTAAGCAAGCGCTCGCGTCATCTGTTTCATGTTTGTCTGTTAATGGTTAGGTAGGCGTGCTTGTCTCTATTGTGCTTATCACGTGGAGACCGCGCATAACCGCGTGCACTGTTGCGAATGAGTGCGGTGTTCGCGGTTAGCTAGCGTTTGTTATTTTCCATATCTCCTCATTGTATTATTTGCTGTGCCTTTGCTACCCTCGTGCCCTGTTTTGCTCAGTCTTGTGTCTCTGTCGGCAATCGCCATTCTTGCGATTGCATTCCCACTTCGTTTCCGCCGTTGTGTGTTCACCGTCGCTGGGTGGCGACTAGTTTTGGTGGACACACATTGGTTCTGTACCTTTGCTCTGTTTCTTGTGGGCTATCCTGCCCTGCCTGATCGTACCTTGTCCTGGATCTGTACAATTCCCATCTGGCATCTGTGGCTGTGCAGCGACTGTGTTCGCCTGCACTCCACAGCGCCATCTGCTGGAGGGAATTGCCCTCTGCGGGTGCATAGCACCTAGCCTGGGTGTCCTCAAATATACACTTGTGGAGGAAATCTGCCGCGTCAGCGCACGTCTGGTGCGCTGACCGCGAATACGATTCCACAATCGTTACATATGGTCAGGTGCCAAAAAGAATTTAATACAGTGCAAAAAACACTAGTCACCAATACAGAAATTTCATTAGTGTATATAAACACATAAAATGCCTAAGTGCAATTGTAACCACAATATACCTGTGTGCATGCCTGCGCCCCCACCCAACAGTGTGGGTGCACGCATACACACAGCGTGTACAATGAATATGTGTATCTCCTATAGACACCAGTCCCCTACAAAAACACAGTGAATTCAACAGCTATATATACCACAAATACAAAATACAATATTGCGCAATACTCGAAAAAGAAATAAAACCAACAGGAGTAATTTATGAGAAAGAATCAATGATCACAAAAAGTGCTAGGTACAAAATATAATAGGGAGAAATTCCTACAAGGTGCATAAAGAGTTACTGGTAACCAGAAAAAGTGCTGAGTGCTAGTCAATTGGGAAGAGATTCCCAGCATCACCCGGCATTGACCAGCATATTACTCTTTAACCCGGATGCGAAGGGTGTGCGCCAATCAGTGCGCACGCCCTCTGTCATCGAGAGCGCGGCCGCGCCACCTTCTCCCGTCCACCTACATCGCTGTATTTAAACAGCAAGCGGAGATTTGTCAGCAGCCTCTCCTGAAGCAGCCGCAAAGCTGCGACCGCACAAGGCGTTCTCCTGGTTCTCCTCCTGGTTACTTCTCTCTGGTAAGCGGTGCTTTTGAACATACACTGGGGGAATCTCTACCCAATTGACTAGCACTCAGCATTTTTTCTGGTTACCAGTAACTCTTTATGCACCCTGTGGGAATTTCTCCCTATTATATTTTGCACCTAGCACTATTCTGATTAGAATTCGCCTTCGACCACGAAATTCGGTTCGGGTTCGGATTCGGTTCGGGTGTCGGTCTCAAAATTCGGTACAAAATTCGTGTTCGGGAATTTGGATGCGTTTTTGTTGTATTTTAAAGGGAAATCACATTGAAATAGGTGTAATTAAAAAAAAACAAAACAAAAAAGTGACGTATGGCATTGGCAGCAGGCAATGTATTGTGTGGACCCTGGCGGTGGGACCACTGACAGCAGGAGGATAAATACAGCAGCAGCAGGAGGAGGAGGGACGTGTGGCACTGGCAGCAGGCAATGTATTGTGTGGACCCTGGCGGTGGGACCACTGACAGCAGGAGGATAAATACAGCAGCAGCAGGAGGAGGAGTGACGTGTGGCACTGGCAGCAGGCAATGTATTGTGTGGACCCTGTCGGTGGGACCACTGAAGGCAGAAGGATAAATACAGCAGCAGCAGGAGGAGCAGTGACGTGTGGCACTGGCAGCAGGCAATGTATTGTGTGGACCCTGGCGGTGGGACCACTGACAGCAGGAGGATAAATACAGCAGCAGTAGGAGCAGGAGTGACGTGTGGCACTGGCAGCAGGCAATGTATTGTGTGGACCCTGGCGGTGGGACCACTGACAGCAGGAGGATAAATACAGCAGCAGCAGGAGGAGGAGTGACGTGTGGCACTGGCAGCAGGCAATGTATTGTGTGGACCCTGGCGGTGGGACCACAGACAGAAGGAGGATAAATACAGCAGCAGCAGGAGGAGGAGTGACGTGTGGCACTGGCAGCAGGCAATGTATTGTGTGGACCCTGGTGATGGGACCACTGACAGCAGGAGGATATATACAGCAGCAGCAGGAGGAGGAGTGACGTGTGGCACTGGCAGCAGGCAATGCATTGTGTGGACCCTGGCGGTGGGACCACTGACAGCAGGAGGATAAATACAGCAGGAGGAGGAGTGACGTGTGGCACTGGCAGCAGGCAATGTATTGTGTGGACCCTGGCGGTGGGACCACAGACAGCAGGAGGATAAATACAGCAACAGCAGCAGCAGGAGGAGGAGTGACGTGTGGCACTGGCAGCAGGCAATGTATTGTGTGGACCCTGGCGGTGGGACCACTGACAGCAGGAGGATAGGTACAGCAGCAGCAGGAGGAGGAGTGACGTGTGGCACTGGCAGCAGGCAATGTATTGTGTGGACACTGGCGGTGGGACCACTGACAGCAGGAGGATAAATACAGCAGCAGCAGGAGGAGCAGTGACGTGTGGCACTGGCAGCAGGCAATGTATTGTGTGGACCCTGGCGGTGGGACCACTGACAGCAGGAGGATAAGTACAGCAGCAGCAGGAGGAGGAGTGACGTGTGGCACTGGCAGCAGGCAATGTATTGTGTGGACCCTGGCGGTGGGACCACAGACAGCAAGAGGGTAAATACAGCAGCAGCAGCAGGAGGAGGAGTGACGTGTGGCACTGGCAGCAGGCAATGTATTGTGTGGACCCTGGCGGTGGGACCACTGACAGCAGGAGGATAAATACAGCAGCAGTAGGAGGAGGAGTGACGTGTGGCACTGGCAGCAGGCAATGTATTGTGTGGACCCTGGCGGTGGGACCACTGACAGCAGGAGGATAACTACAGCAGCAGCAGGAGGAGGAGTGACATGTGGCACTGGCAGCAGGCAATGTATTGTGTGGACTCTGGCGGTGGGACCACTGACAGCAGGAGGATGAAAAAACAGCGAGGCGTAATATATTGCCGCTTTATAAATACAATAAATACATAAATAAATTCATACATTCATAAATAAATAAATACAGCAGGCCAGCAGCAGCAGGAGGAGGAGGAGACAGTCACCTATAAATACAATGAATACATAAATAAATTCATAAATTTATAAATAAATACAGTGGCTTGCAAAAGTATTCTGCCCCCTTGGCGTGTTCCACATTTTGTCATATTACTGTGTTGTGAAATATCACAGATCAGTTTTGTAGAAGTATAGTATAAGTTTATTTACTGTACAGGAGACATGCACTGAATCATAGCAAAGCAATGTCTGACTTGCAAAGCTCGGAACAGAAGTTATATACTCCCAATTACACATTACAATCATACCTCCTACCAATAACCTGATTGGATCCTTACAAAATCTCTAAGTTAACTATTGGAATACAGAATACAGCATAAATGAATACATGAATACATATTAATATTTAAGTGGATGAGGTCAGTTAGTCATTAATTATTATTAGAGGAATTTGCTTCAATAGTAGCTTGTTTAATTTAAGGCTAGTTTGACTGATGTGATTCACACGGCGCCATTTCTTATCTGCAAGAAAGACAAATCCCCTAGTAGCGCATTCCAAACCCATGAAAACATGTGAAAGAAGAGAACTAGTCTTATACGTGTAACTATATAGAACAAAGGAAGTGTGGCAAAATGGCTTACAGGTGGCCATTTTATTTATCAATTTTACTTCATTCCCCCTGTTGTTGGCAACACCAACACGGACAGACAAGGGAAAGGTACTGCTTGCAAAAGGGTCAACTATTCTCTCTTGGGCATCAAAGGTCCATGGAGTTCCATTTCTCAAGGAAAGATTCTCCATCTTCGATCATCTGCAAAACATCTGTCGACTCAGTGACTTCCAGAAGCTCTGTATGGGCTGGCTGTGTTCGTACAGACAAAATAGAAGTGGTTGCTTTAGTTACCAGTTTCTTTCAGAATGGAATGAGGAGTACTCCAATGCAGCATAACATGATGAGGGGTATGCAGGGGTAGGCAAGTGATAATGAGTGTCTTTATTAAGGACAACTCCAAGGCTTGAATTTCATCTGACCAACCTGAAAACAAGTCTCCAGTTATACCTCCTTCTTCAACCATCTGTTTCCTTAAAGTATGTAGGCACTTGGAAGTATGGAGCTGTTCATCATCATTAGCAGGGATACAAGTGCAACAAGAGTCTCCAACCAAAGCACTGACCCCTCCCTTAACTGCTGAGGTCACCCAAGGCATGTCTGTTCTGTAGTGTAGTGAGCCTGAGACCACATAACTCCTCTTTGACAGCACTGAAAACTTCATCAGTAATGTTTATAAACTTAAACAGTTCATACCCGTTTTCTCTGTATCCATTTGGTATCAGCCTGTACACCAAAGCTTAGCAAGCTTGTGAAGAAAGCCTCTGCATCTGAGAAAAGTCAGAACTCATCTCGTACATCTAGTGTTGTAAAGGAGTTGCTTCTTTTTAGACGTTTCTTACCTGGAACACATTCACTTAGGAATCACCAGCAAAGGTGGGTGAGTAGGACTATGGAGCACACACCTGTCCAACCTCTATGGAGGCTAGGATAGCCATTTTACTACACTTCCAGAATATTTATTAATGTATAAGTACCCTCTGAAAACATTTTACTACTTTCATTACTCTAAGCGCTTGAAGTTGTATACCATTTTGTTTTCATTTAAAATAGATGTTCCCAAATGGCTTGACTTAATAGGGAAAATTAACATTAATGTTAGAACCAATATTCAGTTAGAAAGAGATTTAAAGCTTAGACTAAGAGAAAGTAAAATCTTCGGTTAAGTTAAGCGGTAAGTAGAAGTTATTGCCATTAGTAATAAATTATCAATGACAGATTATTAGTGCATTTCAATGTCGTCAGTACTTTGTTAAAATAATAATAAACAATAGTGTTCTTAATCAGAGCAGTTAGTAGCTTTAGACAGTTTAACGTATACATCCCACCATTATTGTGCATAGTACAGTCAAATTTAAAAGTTACAACCTTACATTGTTAGCGTTATCAGTTAGCATAAATAAAATGGATCCTGTATAACCTAAAATTCACATATTTCAAAACTTCAACTCAACCTAACACTACACAGAATGACATACTAAAAGAGTTCATTTTAACAACAAGTTGCTTAAAACACAAATTATCCATGAGAATGATTTTTTTAACTACAACTTGAAGATGTTATCTTCTGTATATATAATAGTCCAGTCCAGGTTCATAAAATAAGCAAAATTAAAATGGCTTATATATGCTGATATGCAATAACCAGGAAGGTTCAAGTCCTTTTTTGTATTTAGATAAAGTTTGAGTACAAAATTGTCCATCCAGATGAAATACCATGAAGTCAGCAGCACAGACAGTAAAGCATTCCTGATAAAGCACAAAGTGTAGTTCTCACAGGATGACACAGAAGAAAATGAAGAGGCAGCCATAGCCACCCACACGAGAAGGGCAGACAGATATAAGGTCATCCTTCCAGGGCTGTAGCTGTCCATTAGATTGGAACCAGACAATCTCTAAAATATCTAGCAGTTGGAGGACACCACAGCGGCTCTAGTAACAAAGAACAAACTTGTGTAGACAAATTAGTAAAATGCATAAAAATAAGAGGTCAAACTTCATCAATTAAAAATCCATAAAAAGAAAGTTAATACAAGAGTTTAAAGGGAAGGTCCAAGCAAAATAAAAAAATGAGTTTCACTTACCTGGGGCTTCTACCAGCCCCATGCAGCCATCCTGTGCCCTCGTAGTCACTCACTTTTGCTCCAGTCCCCCGCTGGCAGCTTGCCGACCTCGGAGGTCGGCGGGACACATTGCGTACATTTTTACGCATTCCCGCTAGTGCAGGAACATTAACACATACACTTTTACGCGTAACTGGTTCAATGCGTAAATTTTTATGCATTAAACCAGCAATGCGTAAAAATGTATGTGTTAATGTTCCTGCACTAGCGGGAATGCGTAAAAATGTACGCAATGCGTCCCGCCGACCTCTGAGGTCGGCAAGCTGCCAGCGGGGGACTGGAGCAAAAGTGAGTGACTACGAGGGCACAGGATGGCTGCATGGGGCTGGTAGAAGCCCCAGGTAAGTGAAACTCATTTTTTTATTTTGCTTGGACCTTCCCTTTAAAGAGCTTAATGGGGTGTGTGTATTTAAACTATAGTCCACAAAAATGTAATACTTCCTAGCTAAATACTGGATAAAAGTTCTTTCTCCACTTTCACTAGCATCTCTACTTTCTTCTCTGGCTCTAAGACTCTAATACTGTAGAGAATAACTTTAAATACCTGTATAATCAATTAACCTATCCTTCACTCTAGTTTTGAATGTGTCACAACAAATTAATTAATGATGATTGTAACCTTGCCCTACCTTTTATAATGCAGTACTACTACAAAAGAGAAGTCATAAGAACCTTTAATTTTTCTGCAACCCATAACAGCAATACTATTTCTTAAAGAGACTCCGTAACAAAAATTGCATCCTGTTTTTTATCATCCTACAAGTTCCAAAAGCTATTCTAATGTGTTCTGGCTTACTGCAGCACTTTGTACTATCACAGTCTCTGTAATAAATCAATGTATCTTTCCCCTGTCAGACTTGTCAGCCTGTGTCTGGAAGGCTGCCAAGTTCTTCAGTGTTGTGGTTCTGCTATGCACTCCCCCCTCAGGGGGGAAAGAAACACACAAATGATCTCTTTAGATTCAAAAGGAATGCTGTATACAGCCTGCTTGTGTATGGATGTATTTTCTATGTGTGGACATACTGTACATCAACCTACTTCCTGTTTTGGTGGCCATTTTGTTTGTTCATAAACAAACTTTTTAAAACTGTTTTTAACCACTTTTAATGCGGCGGGGAGCGGCGAAATTGTGACAGAGGGTAATAGGAGATGTCCCCTAACGCACTGGTATGTTTACTTTTGTGCGATTTTAACAATACAGATTCTCTTTAAAGCTACAGTTCAATCTAGCACTACGGAATTAACATTACCTGTTAATTACCTGTCAGGAAGCTGCTATAGATAGGGTTATGAGGCTGTCTGATTAAGATATATGCTCTTTATTTGATCCATAATGTCACCCTGAAAATTGTGGGTGATACAAGGGATCAACTCTTTCTCTCGAAAAGCCTGCCCAAAATATACCATGATCAGAAATGTTTCCCATATATTTCAGATTGTACCCATAGGGCAGGTAACTAACCAATACCACATTCAGATATTTTAAATTGGCAGCAGTGAGGAAAAAGATATAGAATATAGTTTGATATGCAATTCAAAAGTACAAATGAGTAAAACAACTATGCCTTATATATAGTCAAGGTAATACATAGAATAATGCAGGATTGAAAGAGAAGTTTACATTATTATTATTATTATTTTTTTTTTTAAGGTTTGATTGGTTCCAGGGTAACCACATCTTGTCAAACTTTACACTAATGCCGTGGTGCTCATAATTTATTCTGTGATATGGCAGATCAGCGTTCATATTTTTTACCTAATAGCAAGTAGGGACCGTTAGCCAGATCCAAAACTTGGTTACAGTTTTCCTTGCTACGTGAAAGGGCTTAACACAGGAAAGCTTTATTGTATTTGTCAGAAAGCTGGTCAGGAAGAAGACAGAGTATACAAATTTTGGGGTCGCACGGCATTTGGCATATGGAGTATTTATAGCATCATGAATGAATTTAGTGACTTAAAGCCAGTAGATGTGAAGCATTCCTAGATTAAGTGGAGAGGAGTGCCAGACACAGTGAGGCCCTTAGGGCAGGTTGAAGACACCTCAGGATATAATAGTGAGATCATAATTTTCCCCTTTTAAGGTTTCAGCATCTTATTGCAGTGTGTCCTTTCTGTCAAATATATTCACTAAAATACTGTAAGTAGTACTCAAACTAATTTCCACAAACATTACTATTCAGGAGTATTAACAGTATGCCCTCACTTATTAGGGGAAAAACACCTGTTAGCACTTCGATTAAAACCAAAAGTTGTTTAAATACACTAGTTATCTCAATGGGAAGTGTCAGTTTAACTAAGGGTTATGTTCTCAGCCTAATAGCTCACTCAATCATTGCTATAAGATTAACATTGAAAATATGGAGACCGATTTCTAATAATATATTTAGTAAAAACAGTTTTGTCCTAACTTCCAGTCAATTGCACACACACAGCTTACTCCACTCCAAAACAGCCAGATATGTATTATCACACAGCTCTCATTTAACGCTTGTATTCTCACAGACAAAATAACATTCCCTTGCATGGACTTATCTAGCATTGTACCATTCTTCCTCTCATAGCACTGGCTTCATTAACCATACAATAAACATGTACATGTTATATCAATTTCCCTGATTTTAAAATATCAACCTGTCAAACAGCTCTGAGACACAACACATCCTCACATAATGCTATATCTCATAGAGTAAATATTCTTCATGTATTTACCGTATATACTCGCATATAAGCCGACCCGCATATAAGCCGACCCCCCAACTTTTACCTGAAAAAACCAGGGGAAAATGATTGACCCCCATATAAGCCGGGGGTAGGAAATGCTGGCCGCCTTATTCCCCTAGTGTGTCCCAGTATAGCTAGTAAAGTGTCCAGTATGGGTAGGTAGTGCCCCAGTATAGCTAGTATAGTGCCCAGTATAGCTAGTATAGTGCCAGTTTAGCTAGTATAGTGCTCAGTATAGCTAGTATAGTGCCCCAGTTTAGCTAGTATAGTGCTCAGTATAGCTAGTATAGTGCTCAGTATAGCTAGTATAGTGCCCCAGTTTAGCCAGTATAGTGCTCAGTATAGCTAGTATAGTGCTCAGTATAGCTAGTATAGTGCCCCAGTTTAGCTAGTATAGTGCTCAGTATAGCTAGTATAGTGCCCCAGTTTAGCTAGTATAGTGCTCAGTATAGCTAGTATAGTGCCCCAGTTTAGCTAGTATAGTGCTCAGTATAGCTAGTATAGTGCTCAGTATAGCTAGTATAGTGCCCCAGTTTAGCTAGTATAGTGCTCAGTATAGCTAGTATAGTGCTCAGTATAGCTAGTATAGTGCCCCAGTTTAGCTAGTATAGTGCTCAGTATAGCTAGTATAGTGCCCCAGTTTAGCTAGTATAGTGCTCAGTATAGCTAGTATAGTGCTCAGTATAGCTAGTATAGTGCCCCAGTTTAGCTAGTATAGTGCCCCAGTTTAGCTAGTATAGTGCTCAGTATAGCTAGTATAGTGGCCAGTGTAGTGCCCTGCCCCACACGCTCCCTCCCTCCCTCCGCGGCCGCTGCTGCTGCTATTACCTGCTTCAGCGGCCGCTTCCTAATACGGGTTCCCCTCTTCATCCTGCGGACTCCGTAAGTGTATCACAGCAGCGCGCCCAGCGCTGCTGCTGTGATGATGCAGGGGCCAGGAAAGAGCGGTTCCCCTGGTAACGGCGATGCGCCGTTACCAGGGGAACCGCTCTTTCCTGCCCCCTGCATCGTCACAGCAGCAGCGCTGGGCGCGCTGCTGTGATACAGTTACGGAGTCCGCAGGATAAAGAGGGGAACCCGGATTAGGAAGCGGCCGCTGAAGCAGGTAATTTAGCAGCAGCGGCGGCCGCGGAGGGAGGGGCGAGCGAGCGGGCGGGCGAGCAGGCGGGCGGGGGGCGCAGACCACCACCCACGACTCGCATACAAGCCGACTCCCCAACTTTTGGCCCCCTTTTTGGGGGTCAAAAATTCGGCTTGTATGCGAGTATATACGGTATATCATTTTATTGTATTTCATTTATTGTCTTAATGATCTGCCAACATATGTTTGTTTAACTAATCTACTCCCCCCTGTTTGTGCAGCGCACTAAAATATATAGTGATCACAACATGATAACGTTTGATCTGGTGACTGATAGGCCACGTGGCAGCGGGACCACTAAAACTATGAATTTTAGAAAAGCAAAGTTCAATCAAATTAGGCAGGCACTAAGTTTGGTGAACTGGGATAATGTACTACAAGGGGAAGACACTGAAAGGAAATGGCAAGCTTTTAAAATTATACTCAATCAATATTGTAGTATGTATATCCCATATGGAAACAAAATATCTAGGAATAAAAAAAGGCCTCTATGGATGAATAGAAAGGCTAAAGATAAAATGAAGAGGAAAAAAAATGCCTATAAGGTCTTAAAACAGGAGGGGACCGAGGTTGCACTAAGCAATTATAAGGAGTGCAATAAAAATTGTAAAAAAGAAATTAGGCAGGCAAAGATTGAAGCTGAAAAACAAATCGCTAAGGATATCAAATCTAACCCAAAAAAGTTTTACTAGTACATTAACTCTAAAAAAAGTAAAGTTGACTGTATAGGACTCCAAAAGGATGAGGGTGGGAACTCAATGGTGGATGACCAAGGTAAGGCAGAGTTATTAAATGCTTTCTTTGCTTCTGTCTTCACAAAAGAAACAGCACCGTTGCAAACTACAGAGGCGGAATAGTCTCAATCTTCTAACTGTAATATTAAATACTTAACGCAGGAAGAAGTGAAGGCAAGACTAAATAAATTAAAAATAGACAAGGCACCTGGCCCAGATGGCATGCATCCTCGGGTCCTAAGAGAATTAAGTTCAGTTATAGATAAACCCCTTTATCTTATCTTTTGTGACTCTCTTGCAACTGGCAGAGTCCCAGTGGATTGGCGTACAGCCCACTTTTTCCCATTATTTAAGAAGGGCAAAAAATCAGATCCAGGAAATTATAGACCTGTAAGCTTAACATCAGTTGTTTGCAAACTATTTGAGGGGTTACTAAGAGATACTATACATGACTTCATAGTAGAAAATAATCTTATTTCTCAGCATCAACATGGGTTTACTAAAGACAGTGTAAGAAATACGATATTGCTGAAAATATTGCATCAACAATGGGATATTAATAAAGACAACAATATCGATTTCTCGTAAGTTCTAGGTGGTCGTTTGGCAAAGAAATACACATCAACAACAGTATAAATAAAGTTTATATTGCATGTGATATTTGTGATACAGGTACAGACATTGATGTATTACAGTAAGCAACAAGTACAGTGAAATTCAACAGTATAAAGCATAAAGCTTAGAAACCAACACCCACAATGTATACATTAATACAGGTAACCTGAATGCAGCTTCCCAACATGTCTCCTACAAATACAGCACATAATACGCAGTCCCATTATATCTTACCCATGGTTTTCACCTAACAGCCTCACCAGCAACTTCCAGCCAAAAGACCCCTCTCACCCTCGCAGATTCCAGCAAAAGACCCCCTCACAGCACATGGTCAAAGACAATATACCCCTTGACTCCACCCCCTCACCATGCATCACTTCCCTTTGAGAAGGCTCAGTGTGATTGGCTGAAAGGATGCAGATTTGAACTTTATCTCCGCCTAAGGTCAGTTAAACAGGAAGTGAGTCTTTTGTCTTAGAAACATGTGCTCTAAGGATGGATTTTCAAACAGTCCAATTCTTACAACAGGTCCTGTTTGACTAACATGCTCAGCTTTTATGAGGTAGTGAATGCTAATATGGATATTGGGAATGCTGTAGATGTGATATACTTGGACTTTGCAAAGGCCTTCGACACTGTTTCCCACAAAAGTCTGGTGCAAAAGTTGAGGATGCAAGGACTGGGGAAGAGTCTGTGATCATGGATAGGGAACTGGCTAATGGACAGAAAACAAAGAGTTGTGGTCAATGGATCGTACTCAAAATGGGAGACTGTTAGCAGTGGGGTCCCACGGGGGTCTGTTCTGGGTCCAGTGCTCTTCAATTTATTTATTAATGACCTAGTAGATGCAGTATTGAGAAATGTTGCTATTTTTGCAGATGATACAAAATTGTGCAGAATCATCAACTCTCAGGAAGATAGTGTCATATTGCAACAGGATCTGGATAGGATGGCTATATGGGCACATACATGGCAGATGAAATTCAATGTTGACAAATGTAAAGTCATGCATTTTGGATGTACTAATGGACTAGCACCATACAAAATAAATGGGATACAGTTGGGGACATCAAACTTGGAGAAGGACTTAGGAGTACTCATGGACAACAAGTTAAATAATCGTACTCAATGCCAAGCCGCTGTAGCTAAAGCTAACAAAATTTTGGGATGCATTAAAAGGGAAATAAAAACTCGATATGCTAGCATAATATTACCCCTGTTTAACTCTCTAGTAAGGCCACATCTGGAATATGGAATTCAGTTCTGGGCACCACATTACAAAAAAGATATTTCAGTTTTAGAGCAGGTGCAGAGACGAGCAACAAAATTGATACGTGGGATGGAAGGTCTCACTTATCAACAAAGGTTAGATAAACTGGGTTTATTTAGTCTAGAGAAAAGACGCCTTAGAGGGGATCTAATTAACATGTATAAATACATCAGAGGGCAATATAATAGCTTGGCGGATGAGCTTTTTGTCCCTAGGCCTTCTCTAAGGACTAGAGGACATGATCTGCGCATGGAGGAAAAACGTTTTAGCCATTTATTTAGGAAAGGGTTCTTTACAGTAAGAGTGATTAAGATGTGGAATGCATTGCCACAGGAAGTCGTTATGGCAAACTCTATACCTGCATTTAAAGGGGGCTTAGATGCTTTCCTTGCGTTGAAAGACATCCATGGCTACAATTACTAGGTAATGCCTAATGATGTTGATCCAGGGATTTTATCTGATTGCCATCTGGAGTCGGAAAGGAATTTTTCCCTTTAGGGGCTAATTGGACCATGCCTTGTAAGGGTTTTTTCGCCTTCCTCTGGATCAACAGGGATATGTGAGGGAGCAGGTTGGTGTTGTACTTTATACTGGTTGAACTCGATGGACGTATGTCTTTTTTCAACCAAAATAACTATGTAACTATGTAACTATATTGAACATAATTTGCACTGTTAAATTCTCCATTGTCTTCTTAAAGTTGTAAAAATTCAGTCAGACACCCTAGTAAAGGTCTGTACTTCTAGCCAATCTTACAATACTCACACACATCAACCTGCTGCATAATAAAATTCATCAAACCAACATAACACCACCTCTCAGATACATATTGCAGATTATGATACCGTACAAGCTGACCCCTTTTTGAATGCATGAAATGGTTACATTTAGTGAGTAGGTCCCAGTACAAGAACTGATCGGGATATATAGAGTGAAAGAAACATTCCATAAGGACACTATTTCCTATTTTGATTAGAACTAGACAAGCAAAGGGCATAAATTAAAGTTCCCCAAAAGAAGCCTTCTGTCTCCATTCTGATGAACAGGGATTGCAGTCAGAATGTGAGTGTAGCAGCTCTGCCAAGTTTGTACTGGGTGTCATATTTTTCACTTTTACAGTTCTCCAGGGCCCAGGTGTGTTTAAGGTCTATGGGCCTTCATTATTAACCTTAAAAAATTATATGTTTAAATGGGTTTGATTACTGTATGACGTGTGATAAGGATACTATACTATTTCTAAGTCTTCTAGTTTCCCACAAATCCAACATTGTGAGGATGGGGCCCTTCATTCTTTCCATACCACTATTATGAATCCCTTCTTGTAAACTTTTTGAGAAACCTACTGTATGTAAAGTAGGAGGTGGTAGATAATTTGTCTTTTGAAAACTGCTATTTCTACCACTACAAACAGGCCAAAAAGTGTGCTCTGTACGCATTCCAGTGCTATGTGACCAGAGATTGTAGAACTGGTATTGACACTTGGCTACAGTCACACACAAAAAAAAAATCAAAACTTATTAAAAGGCATACAATATCAGACTTAATTATGTTTACCTTCTCTATCAATCATATACAGCATAGACTTTATGTAGCTTTTCCTATTTTAACTTTCCTGAACCATACAACAACAGCTATCAACAAATTCCAGCTTTGATATATTTTGCTGAACATGCACACTATATATTGTCAAGCAGTCTCAGCTCACACACACTAGAAAACACAGCCATCACAGCATTCCCTGCATAACTCACACCAAGACTTCTCAATCTGCTAATTAGACAGAAAATACACCCAAATTAGTAACAACCATTCATAACCCTTTCTTGCACAATCGTCTGTGATTTCATCACACAGAAACTTACTTACAGACAAGAGATATCATTTTCATTTTTTCCTCCTCCATTATTATTTTGTATTTATTCATTATACCCCAAGTTCTAAATTATCCAGCAAGCTCATGGTGAAAAGGTTTTTAATAGTGTCTGGAAAAATAGAACATGGCCTCCCCCTGTAACAACCCAATCCTCCCCTACTTCCTCTTTCCATTTGCCTTGCATCTCCTCAATGAACTTAACTATATTTTTACCCTTGAGATAAGTATGGCTTGTGATTCTAGAAAAGTCCTTGCTGTCAGGATAAGTATCTCTCAGTGCCTGCCAAACACGATTACGTATAGGATTAAACATAGCTCCATCGTGCTTGTCCACTGTGAGGGGAACACTTCTATTTCCCAGGGCTTTCTCAAAAATGTTGTCAGTTTTATCCCCAATGATTAAAGATAGCAAGGACTTGATATCCCCCAGTGCTAGGGTTTGACCAGCTGTTTTCACTTCAAACTCTCTGATCCACCTTGTAGCTCCTGATTGCAGGGATGGCAGAGAGCGCTTTAAATTTTCCTTATCAGTACTCTGCCATGGAATATATTTAGATGGACGACCACCCGGTCCACCTCCACCTCTAACTACAGGGTACACTCCTGCTGTAGCTGATTTACTTCTCTGTTCATATTTCCTCCATACCTGTAAGCAGTTTTTCATATATTCCCTATCCCAGTCAGGATTCACAAATGCCTGTGGACCATCTATGCAGGTGATTGCTACTTCCAGATGTTGAGGGAGGAAAGATCCTTCCTTTGACCATGGGCAAGTGATAAATTGGTCTCCTAATGCCTTTGTCCACTCAGCCAAATCATCACAGAAGGGATCACAGTAGTAATTACTGCTATAAAAGTTGTCTCATTCTGTTCAGAATCCCCCACATCCTGCAATCCTGTTACTTCTTCACCTTCCCCTAGAGCAGTGGTTCCCAACCTTTTCCAGGTCGTGACACATCTTGGCAAACATTCAGATTTCCGTGACACGTCACATCACGCCAAATATTCAGATATATGTGACACGTTACATATTGATAGAAAAATAAGGTCAATAAACAGAAAATCAATAGAGTGCATCTTTTAGAATACACTTTAAAATGAGGGCTAGAGCTTTTCATAAATATGATTAAAGAATCAGTGGGAAAGCTGGGCCTGATGGGAAGAACACAATTTTTGTAACCGTGGCCTAATTTTTGACAGACACACCCGTAACTCCATTTCTACATCAATGAGCCGTGATCTAGTTTTGGACTTGATGGTGTTCAGAGCTGAAAATGCCTGCTCACACAAATATGAAGTGGAAAATGGCAATAATAAATCAATGGCTTTGTCAGAAATTGAGGGATACTCATCTTGAACAGTAAGCCAGAATTGAGTTAGGGTGCATTCTTCCATCTTTTTCTTTAGAGTGGTGTCTGAAGACAAGTCCAGAAGCTCATCCTTTTGTTGAGGAGTAAGTTCTTGTGCATTATCAACAGAACTGCTGGAAAAAGGAGCAATCACCCACTCAATACCTTCAGTAGATAAAGAAGGAAAATAATGCTGAACTGCTGCTTCCAAAGATGACAAATGGTTCATAATAATGTCAACCAAAACTGAGTGGTCAGAAGTGTCTGCAGCCATTTGAACAACTGAAGGAAAATTGCAGAGATCCCCCTTTGCCACTGATTGTTTCCAGGACTGTAGTTTCCGAGAGAAAGCTTTAATCTTATCTGCAGATGTTATTAAATTTTCTTTTGGACCTTGCATGCTAGTGTTTAAATTGTTGAATTTTAAAAATATATCAGACAGGTATGCTAATTTCAAGCACCATGTCTTGTCATTGATCTTTTCCTGAAAGGCCGGTTTCTCAGTAGAAAAGAACTCCAGCAGTTCATGCTTGAGTTCCAAAAAATGATTTAAAATTCGTCCACGTGAAAGCCATCTTACATCATTGTGCAATAAAACAGTCCTATGGGGAGAGTCTTTTGCTTCACAGAGCCTTTCAAAAATCCCAGTTTTTAATGGGTTAGCTTTAATATAGTTGACCATTTTAATGACTTCATCAAGAACAGTTTTTAACTCTGGGCCAACAGTTTTGGACACAAGAGCCTCACGGTGCAGAAAGCAATGAGTAGTAATAACATTTGGGTTTTCCCTCTTTACAAGGGCCACAAAACCTTTAAAGAGCCCAGTCATTGCCGGAGCACCGTCAGTGCAGACCGCACAACAGTTAGTCCACTTTAGACCGGTTTCCTCTAAAAAGGAATTTACGGATGTAAAAATATCATTTCCAGTGTTTTTTTCAGCCAGCTTCCTACAAAATAGGAACTGCTCAATGATCTCTGTACCGTCCACAAATCTGCCAAATCCAAGTAAATTGGCATTGGATGTCACATCAGTGCTTTCGTCAATCTTAAGAGCAAATTTCTTAGCAACCAGCAATTTATTTTTCACATTATCTTCAATATCTCCAGACATGTCACCAATTCGCCTGTGAATAGTATTGTTTGATAATGGCACCTTGCGAATTTCAGCAGCTGCATCTTTGCCCAACATGGCCTCTACAATGGTTTCACAAGCTGGTAAAATTAATTCTTCAGCAATTGTATGCGGTTTCATTTTTTTTTTGCAACAAGCTCAGCAACTAAGTATGATGCTTCCAGTGCTTTGTCAGATACGGTCATTTGGTTCACCATTTTCTGTGCAGATTTATTTTGTTGTGCAAGAAGACGCTGAAAATATTGTAGTGGTTTTTCATATGCATAAGCATGTTTTGTCTTTAAGTGCCTTTTAGCTTGTTTGGTACAAGTGATGCGTTACTTAATTTTTCACCACAAACAAGGCAGATTGGAATCTGTAGACTTTCATCTCCTGTCCAAGTAAATCCAAATGCTAAAAAGCTGTCTTTGTATTTCCTGGTGACACCAGCACTGGTATTTGAGCTTGTACTGGGCTCATCCTCAGATCGCTTTCGTTTCTGAATTACAAATGTATCCATTTGAAATAGAATGTTAGCAAATTTGGCCAGAAAAAAAAAATCTAATATGAAAAAGAGGTGTATGCGCTCCTTCACAGTTCTGAACACAAACTACACACAGTCACTAAAGCCAACTGGATCGCTACAATTCAGGCAGTAATAAATCCCAAATTAGTGATTTGACATGCAATAAAATAAATTGTATTGTATTGCAGTATTGCAGAAAAAAAATCTGACAAAGATGTTGGCCTAAAATTCAGTAAAAACACTGCAATTATTCAAACAAGCTCACTTTTTTTTTTATTGTGGACAGACCCTGTGTACGTGCAGGCAGGGGTATAACAATCCAAGCAGGCCAAACTACAAACTGCTCAGGAAAAGATAAATCTTACAATGCCGTGGGCCTGGATTAAAGAGAACACCACTTTTCCCCCCTAAAATGTGAACAGACCCTGCGTGTGTGCGACAAGGGTGAAAAAAAATAAAACAAAACGCCTACTATTGGCACAATAGAGAGGACAATATAATGCTGAACGCACAATGGCGGCTGCAGCGACAAACTTCTTATGCTGCTGGAACAATAGAGGGGCTCAGAAGCAATATAATGCTGAACGCACAATGGCGGCTGCAGCGACAAACTTCTTATGCTGCTGGAACAATAGAGGGGCTCAGAAGCAATATAATGCTGAACGCACAATGGCGGCTGCAGCAACAAACTTCTTATGCTGCTGGAACAATGGGGGGGCTCAGAAACAATATAATGCTGAACGCACAATGGCGGCTGCAGCGACAAACTTCTTATGCTGCTGGAACAATAGAGGGGCTCAGAAGCAATATAATGCTGAACGCACAATGGCGGCTGCAGCGACAAACTTCTTATGCTGCTGGAACAATAGAGGGGCTCAGAAACAATATAATGCTGAACGCACAATGGCGGCTGCAGCGACAAACTTCTTATGCTGCTGGAACAATGGAGGGGCTCAGAAACAATATAATGCTGAACGCACAATGGCGGCTGCAGCGACAAACTTCTTACGCTGCTGGAACAATATAATGCTGAACGCACAATGAATAAACAATGGAGAGCCTCAGAAACGATATACTTCTGTAGCTATCACAATGAAGGGAGAGGGTGTTAGAGGTACAAAATCCTGCAGCTGCAATGTGTGAAGGGCAGCACTAATATGCTGCTGCAATGTGTGAAGGCCTTGCACTAATATGCTGTGCTGCTGCTGCTACAATGTACACTGCTGCTGCTGGCACAATGAGCTACGAGGGACAGTATGCTGGTGCAACACAGGTCCAATATGCTGCTGCCACTGTCTCATTCACAAACAAAATGCCGGCCACAATAAGAAGTCACACCCTTATGTGTGAACTTCCTTATCACCCCCGCCCCCCGTACAGCCCCCTCTCCCCTTCTCTCCGACCTTTATCCTCCTCCTCCTCCTCCTCCTGAATGTTCCCCTCTGTGGCTCCGTCTGATGCTGCCTCCGCCCTCTGCTCTTAGTACTGTAAGACTACAACAAAATGGCTGCCGATGTCTGCAAATGCGGATGGCGGCGGCCATTTTCTTGTAGCCCTGCAGTATTTGACGAGTAGGAAGGAAGCGATCTGCCGGGGAGACAAGCAGGGGAGGAGAGAGCGGCGACACATAGCCGGGGATGCCGCGACACATACTGTATATGTGTCGCGGCACACAGGTTGGGAACCTCTGCCCTAGAGTATCAAGACTTAATTTGCTTTTAATTGTAGTATCTTGAATGCCAGACTTAGCCTTTTTTAGCTGGGGCATAGAAGGTGTCTTTTTAGTTGTCTGTACTCTTTCCTCCTCTTCAGACTCAGAAGCTGATTCTTCTCCTTCGCTTCCACTCACTTCTTTAGATTCATCATTTAATACTTTCCCCTTAGATAAAATATCTACTATCTCCTTCACATTTGAAGGAGGGTTACCAATATTGATCAATCCTGATAAATTAACCCATAATGCAGAACAATCTTCCTCACCCTTTTGCGTTGTACCCTCTACTCCTCTCACTTCTCTTTCTAGTAGGCACAGACTAACCAGCAAGCTCATGGTGACCCAGAACTCATTGGGGTGTGTAAGGGACTACAATGGTCCTAAAAGCCCCCTTACTAAGATGTTAAGAAAAACAAAAGTTTGCTTTCCTAAAACAGAAAGAATTTGCGATAATTCAGGTTGGACCATTGTAGTCCCTTACACACCCCAATGAGTTCTGGGTCACCATGAGCTTGCTGGTTAGTCTGTGCCTCTCGGATTTACAAGTCCTACTCAATAGAGCCAAATTAATCCATGCCATGCACTGATGAGGATCAAACAATCCGAAACAGTCTGTATGCATGTTGGATTATTATGCCTCTGTACATATTAACAAGCTGACACATCATTGCATTCCAGCGGTTCTGGAGGTGTGTTTAGCTTCTAAGGGTACAATGGTTAATTTGCATATATTCAGCAGTGGTGCCTGGGAGACATCTCGAGCTCACTCCAACCTGAATTATCGCAAATTCTTTCTGTTTTAGGTAAGCAAACTTTTGTTTCTCTTTCTAGTAGTTTCTTTGTTTCTGTGTTCTTTAGACTGATTTATTATCCCCAACTGTTGGATTCTCATATCCTCCTGCTGGATTGTTATCATCAGTAAATTTTAACACAGGGAATGTTACAGCTGTTTATCTGAGCTGGCTCCTTGTAAGGAGGAGGGGGCATGGGGGCACTCGCCACTGCAGAAACAAACTATTCTGGCGAGGGAGTTAATGGCAGGTCAGACACAACAGCAGAAACTTTCTCTTTTAACTTCTGAAATTTTTCAAACTGAGTTTGAACCTCTAATCCAGCTTGCTCAGTGGCACGAACTCTCCATTTTTGTAATATCTGCAAGTGGGCCACAGCTTTTTTCCCTTTAACAGTGGCTTCAATGTAAGTCTGCAAATGATTCAAGATCTTACAATTGAAGGAGCCAGTCTTTGGCCATGCCACTGTTAATACTTTAGTTTTTTCATACCATTTATCATTATACTTAGTAAGATTCTTTGCATCATTTGGATACATATCACACATAACTTGCAATGGCGATGCCATAGTCTGTATGCCAGACAGTTAAGTCACTACACAAGGAGTGAAGATGTATCAGAAATTTCTGAATCTCTGTGATATGGCTGTCTGGCCTACAGATAGTTAGTACACTCTCATGCACAGTATGTCCCTAGGTTCGTGGGAGGTTGCCGTGATATACTACAACCCCTTCTTCAAGGAACTGGGTGCAATGTTCCTCCAAGTACAGTTAGCCTTGCACTAACTGCACATGTTAGTCGACAAACAAACAAATAAACAGATGTGCAGCCTGTTTGTTTAATAAAAAGTAACTGTCCCTAATCTTTCCCTAATTATAAATGCATTTTTGAACCAGTTTCCCTGGTGACCCAAGTGTTACTACTATCTTCTAGTTAACCATATGCCAAAATGTTCTCAACCACTTACAAGCAATTTCACTCAAATATAATAATTATTTACCACTGACCACTACAACTTTCATCCACATTTGACACGTTCTATAACTTTCACTCCTTTACTCTTCCACACAGAATGTCACCTTGCTGGATATATCCCTTCCCACTATAGACTAGTGAGGATTTCCACTATAGGTTTAACCAGAGGCAATTACTCTCTGGCCGTGATGAGTCTAATACCCAACCCGTTACCTCTTCCCGTTAAGAACGAGGATTTCCCTAGGAGTTATCCAACTGCCTGCATACAGATGATAAGTCCTCTTCTCAGCCTATCGGTGACCATAAATTATGCAACCCGAAATGCAATACAACACAACCTCGTCAACTATGCAGTACAAGGGACTGCTCAGACAAGATTAAGATTAAGTGCAGAGGTCACACAATACACGGACAGCACATAAGTGAGGATTTCCAAACCTTCAGACATCTCTTCCCACTATTCACAGACAGTGAGGATTGCCATATTTACAAGTTCTTTCTGCTAAATTATATCCAATTAAACTTTTAACTGTATATATATTAGGGAGTATAGCCAAATTTAAACCATACTCTACTTCCAGACTGATTCGGAGTGCCACCCTACAACCAAACCTTCTCCGTCAATTGCGCTCTAGGTACAGCACCAAGTGTGACAGATTTTAGCTAAATGCAAGGTATCTGCTTACCTGTATTGTGCACTTCACACTGGTGGCTTGTCCTCAGAGCGCTGGACCGGATAGGATTCGAGTGTCAGGCTGTACCCTCCTGGCTGGCTCACCAAACTGTTGTGAAATATCACAGATCAGTCTTGTAGAACTATAGTATAAGTTTATTTACTGTACAGGAGACATGCACTGAATCATAGCAAAGCAATGTCTGACTTGCAAAGCTCGGAACAGAAGTTATATACTCCCAATTACACATTACAATCATACCTCCTACCAATAACCTGATTGGATCCTCACAAAATCTCTAAGTTAACTATTGGAATACAGAATACAGCATAAATGAATACATGAATACATATTAATATTTAAGTGGATGAGGTCAGTTAGTCGTTAATTATTATTAGAGGAATTTGCTTCAATAGTAGCTTGTTTAATTTAAGGCTAGATTGACTGATGTGATTCACACGGCGCCATCTCTTATCTGCAAGACAGACAAATCCCCTAGTAGCACATTCCAAACCCATGAAAACATGTGAAAGAAGAGAATTAGTCTTATACGTGTAACTATATAGAACAAAGGGAGTGTGGCAAAATGGCTTACAGGTGGCCATTTTACTTATCAATTTTACTTCAACTGCCACAAATATGAATCAATCTTATTGGAATTCCATGTAAAAAGACCAATACAAAGTAATGTACATGTGAGAAGTGGAACAAAAACCATACATGATTCCAAACATTTTTTACAAATCAATAACTGCAAAGTGGGGTGTGCAGAATTATTCAGCTCCCTTTGGTCTGAGTGCAGTCCGTTGCCCATAGACATTGTCTGATGAGTGCTAATGACTAAATAGAGTGCCCATGTGTGTAATCTAATGTCAGCACAAATACAGCTGCTCTGTGACGGCCTCAGAGGTTGTCTAAGAGAATATTGGGAGCAACAACACCATGAAGTCCAAAGAACATACCAGATAGGTCAGGGATAAAGTTATTGAGAAATTTAAAGCAAGCTTTGGCTACAAAAAGATTTCCAATGCCTTGAACATCCCACGGAGCACTGTTCAAGCAATCATTCAGAAATGGAAGGAGTATGGCACAACTGTAAACCTAACAAGACAAGGCCGTCCACCTAAACTCACAGGCCGAACAAGGAAAGCGCTGATCAGAAATGCAGTCAAGAGGCCCATGGTGACTCTGGACAAGCTGCAGAGATCTACAGCTCAGGTGGTGGAATCTGTCCATAGGACAACTATTAGTCGTGCACTGCACAAAGTTGGCCTTTATGGAAGAGTGGCAAGAAGAAAGCCATTGTTAACCGAAAATCATAAGAAGTCCCGTTTGCAGTTTGCCACAAGCCATGTGGGGGACACAGCAAACATGTGGAAGAAGGTGCTCTGGTCAGATGAGACCAAAATGGAACTTATTGGCCAAAATACAAAACGCTATGTGTGGCAGAAAACTAACACTGCACATCACTCTGAACACACCATCCCCACTGTCAAATATGGTGGTGGCAGCATCATGCTCTGGGGGTGCTTCTCTTCAGCAGGGACAGGGAAGCTGGTCAGAGTTGATGGAAAGATGAATGGAGTCAAATTCAGGGCAATCTTGGAAGAACATCTCTTAGACTCTGCAAAAGACTTGAGACTGGGGCAGAGGTTCACCTTCCAGCAGGACAACGACTCTAAACATAAAGCCAGGGCAACAATGCAATGGTTTAAAACAAGACATATCCATGTGTTAGAATGGCCCAGTCAAAGTCCAGATCTAATCCAATCGAGAATCTGTGGCAAGATCTGAAAACTGCTGTTCACCACAAACGCTGTCCATCTAATCTGAGCTGAAGCTGTTTTGCAAAGAAGAATGGGCAAGGATTTCAGTCTCTAGATGTGCAAAGCTGGTAGAGACATATCCTAAAAGACTGGCAGCTGTAATTGCAGTAAAAGGTGGTTCTACAAAGTATTGACTCAGGGGGCCGAATAATTACGCACACCCCACTTTGCAGTTATTTTTTTTTTAATGTTTGGAATCATGTATGATTTTTGTTCCACTTCTCACCATTTTGTACACCACTTTGTATTGGTCTTGCAAGTGGAATATGTACACCACTTTGTATTGGTCTTGCAAGTGGAATTCCAATCAAATTGATTCATGTTTGTGGCAGTAATATGACAAAATGTGGAAAACTTCAAGGGGGCCGAATACTTTTGCAAGCCACTGTAAATGCAGCAGGCCAGCAGCAGCAGCAGCAGGAGGAGGAAACAGTCACGTATAAATACAATAAATACATACATACATTCAGAAATTCAGAAATAACTAAATAATTGCAGCAGGCCAGCAGCAGCAGGATGAGGAGTCTCGTAAAAATACAATAAATACATAAATAAATTCATAAATTCATGAATAAATAAATGCAGCAGGCCAGCAGCAGCAGGAGGAGGAGGAGTCACGTATAAATACAATAAATACATAAATAAATTCATAAATAAATAAATAAATGCAGCAGGCCAGCAGCAGCAGGAGGAGGAGGAGACAGTCACGTATACATACAATAAATAAATTCATAAATTCATAAATAAATAAATAAATACAGCAGGCCAGCAGCAGCAACAGGAGGAGGAGTCACGTATAAATACAATAAATACATAAATAAATTCATAAATACAGCAGCAGCAGCAGGAGGAGGAGGAGTCACATATGGCAGCAGGCAATGTATTGTAATTCCCAGGCACCTCATGTAGAACGCCTGTGTCAATGACAGCAGGTCTCTTGGGTGCCTGACGCTGCTGCTGGCCGCAGGCACCGGCTGCTGTGCTGGCTGCTGGACATGGACAGAGGAGGTGGAAGGCGGGGGGAAGGCTTCTTCCAGTCGCCGAACAAGGATCTCCTGCAACTCCCTTGCTCGCTGCTCATGGTCTCTGGCAGGGAGAAACTGATCCCACCTCCCCCTCATAAATGGGTCCAGGATGATGCTGATGCAGGCGTCCTCCCTCGCTTGCATCTGCTTGACCCTGGGGTCTGTGCGCATGCAGCGCAGCATGTGCACTGCCATGGGGAACAGGGTGGACCGTCCAACAGAGACATCAGGGTCAGCATCCTCCTCCTCCTCCTCTGCCCCCTGAGCCTCTTCCTCCTCTCTCCACCCAGGCCCGGCCCTAGACTTTTTGCCGCCTGAGGCAATCTTGAAAGAAATGCCCCCCCCCCCTCCAGGCCGCGGGTGTGGGGGGGCCGCCCGAGCTGGAGGGGATAGCTGGCAGGAAGGGGGTATTGGGCCTAGCGGCGGGGAGGGGGGTCAGACCCCCCCTCCCTCACCTGGGTCCCCCGTCCTCCACTCCCCTCTAGCTTTAAAGAGTTATGTCGCTGGCTGCATTGTAAGAGGCAACGGGCGGGGATCACTCACCTCTTCCTCGTTAAGCGTGCGCTCCACTGACGACACTTCCTGCGGCGCAGCAGGAAGTGACGTCAGTGGAGTGCACGCTGGAATGAGGAAGAAGTGAGTGATCCCCGCCCGTTGCCTCTTACAATGCAGCCAGCGACGTAACTCTTTAAAGCTGGAGGGGAGCGGAGGACAGGGGACCCAGGTGAGGAAGGGGGGGGGGGGGTCCGACCCCCCCCCACCGCTAGGCCCAATATCCCCTTCCTGCCCGCTATCCCCTCCAGCTCGGGCGGCCCCCCCACAAGTTCCGCCTGAGGCGAAAGTTTCACCCCGCCTCATGGGCGGGCCGGCCCTGTCTCCACCCTCGCACCACTGCTGCTGTGCTCCGATGTTCCCCCCCAGCAGCAACGTCCAGCACCTCCAACTCCTAATCCTCCTCATACTCCTCCAGGGACTCAAATACCTGCGCAGCAGTGGACTGCACAGGCGGCTGCTGTTCCAGCTGCTTCATGGCCTTCTCTCCCAAATCCACCAAATCGCCAAGTGCCCTGTCCAGCAGACAAACAAAGGGCACCCACTGGCAGAGGGATGCCCGTTCTTCACTCACCAGTCTGGTTCCCTGCAGGAAGGGAGCCAACACCAAGCAGACCTGCTGCATCTGCCCCCACTGTGTGTTGGTGAGGAGCTGGAGTTTGGTGGTGGTGCTGCCGGTGCCGGCAACAGTAGCATCATAGATGTACCGGTTGACAGCCCTTCTCTGCTCAACCAGCCGCTCCAACATCGCCAGGGTGGAGTTCCAGCGAGTTGGCACATCAATGATGAGGCAGTGTCATGGCAGGCCATTCAGCTGCTGGATGTCAGCCAGTTTTGCTGCGGCAGCTGCTGAGCGGCGGAAAGCGCGCACAATTTTCCACGCAACTTCTAACAGCTCCTCCATCCCCTGGTAGGTGCGCATGAACTTTTGCACCACCAGGTTCAGGACGTGGGCCAAGCAAGGGATGTGGACCAAGTCTCCCCTGCTGATGGCAGCCAGCAGGTTGGCGGCATTGTCGGACACCAACAATCCCACAGTGAGGCCTCTGGGGGTCAGCCACGTCCTCTCCTGCTCCCTGAAGTACCAGAGCACGTTGGCTGCCGTCAAGGAGTTTTTCCCCAGGCTTTTCATCTCCAGCAGCGGTTGGCAGTGGCGGGCCCTCACGCTGCTGGAGAGACGGGATTGCTTGGCGGCGGGAGCTGCTGCTTCTCCCTTGACCCCGCACGGTGGCACCACATAGTGTGCGACTGGTGCCGCTGCTGCTGCTGCTGCACCCGAGGATGGACCTGCTGCTTCCTCGCTTGGGCTTTCCACCAGGCTGACCCAGTGGGCCGTAAAGGACAGATAGCGGTCTGTCCCAAAACAGCTGCTCCATGAATCCATGGTTATGTGGATCCGTGCACTCACGGCGTGATTGAGCGCGCGGCCCAAGTTCGCCATGGCAAAGCGATGCAGTGCTGGGATCGCCCTGCGGGAGAAATAGTGGCAGCTGGGGACTTGCCACTCCGGGATCCCAATCTGTAGCAGCGCTCTCATGTCACTCCCCTCCTGCACAAAGGAATATGGCAGGAGCTGGGAGCACATGGCCCGGGCAAGCAACCCGTTCATCAACCGGATGCGCCTGTGGGCGGGAGGAAGCACCTTGGTCACACCGGGGAATGACTCGCTGAGCAGGGTCTGGCGGCGTTTGCCTGCACGGGAGGATGAGGAGGCCACTGTGGAGGGAGCTGATGAGGCCACGGAGGACTGGCTGCCCGGGAAAGGGGGGTGGGAGTGAGTTGCTGCTGTGCTCCTGCTGCTGCTGCTGGATGGGCAGGAGGGTTGGATGTTCAGCCAATCCTACTGCGTCCCCTGGTCAGCTGACCGGCAAGTCAGCTGACCCTACATTTCAAAGAATAATGGTACTGCCGCTGGGCGCGCGCACGCGTAGCCCAGACCTTGTGTGCGGCTGAGAGACCTTCATGTGGCGTCTTGTATGCCAGCGAGACCGGGACCACCGCCGGCTGTGATGCGGATGCGGCCAAAATTGTGTTAGTACCCCCCCCCTCCCTTGATGAGTGGACTCCGTACACTCTTTACCCGGCTTCCCAGGATGCAACTCATGAAACCTTTGTCTCAGCTCCTCAGCATGAAGGTGCCGTGCGGGAACCCACGATCTTTCCTCTGGCCCATAACCCTTCCAATGGACCAGGTATTGAACTGAATTCCGCACCCCTCGAGAATCTAATATCTGTTCCACTTAAAATTCCGGCTCCCCATCAATTACCACAGGGGGAGGGGGAGGGGGAGGAATCAACATGCACAGCAGGCTTTAATAAAGACACATGAAAAGACTTCACACCTCTCATACTAGATGGCAGTGCGATGACATAAGTTACATCATTGATCTTTTTGTATACGGGGTATGGGCCTATAAATCTGGGGCCCAACTTCGCTGAGGGCTGTCTCAGCGCCAGATGCCGGGTTGAGACCCAAACCATATCCCCTGGCACAAACTCCCATTCTATAGAACGCTTTCTGTCCGCCTGCCTTTTCTGGGTAAGAAAAGCCTTCTCCAGATTGTTTTTTACCTTCCTCCAGATCTCCTTTAAAGATCCCTGCCAGTTCTCCAAAGCAGGGAATGGAGAAGATGCCACTGGCAATGGGGAAAACTTGGGAGATCTCACCGAGACCACCTGGAAGGGTGAAAAACCCGATGAAGTGCTCTTTAAATTATTATGCGGAAATTCTGCGAATGGCAAGAACCTTGCCCATTCCAACTGAGCATCCGCCACATAGCACCTAAGGAATTGCTCCAACGACTGATTAACCCTTTCAGTCTGACCATTGGTCTGTGGGTGGTAGCCCGAGGAAAACGACAGATTCATACCTAAGTGATGACAAAAGGCTCTCCAGAATCTAGACACAAACTGGACTCCCCTATCTGACACCACATTCTCCGGTATGCCATGTAATCGGAAAATGTGCTGAATGAAAAGATCTGCCAGCTCTTGAGCAGAGGGGAGTCCGTTTTAGGGAATAAAATTAGCCATTTTACTGAACCTGTCAACTACCACCCAGATGACCGTCTTTCCATCGGACCTGGAGAGTTCACCCACAAAGTCTATAGATATGTGGGTCCATGGTTCCTCAGGGACTGGCAAAGACTGAAGTGTGCCTGCTGGAGCCTGTCTAGATGGCTTGCTTCTAGCACAGACTGAGCAATCTTGACAAATTCCCTACAGTCCAGGGCCAGAGACGGCCACCAAACACACCTAGAGAGCAGATCCTGCGTCCTAGCAACACCGGGATGCCCTGAATTTTTATGAGCGTGAAACAACTGCAAAATCTGTAACCGTAAGTGCAATGGCACAAACAAAACCCGCTCGGGTTTCCCCTCGGGGACATCTTGCTGATAAGGTCTCAAGGTGAATGACCAGTCTTCCCATGTTTCTGTGACTGCTACAACAACCTTCTCGGGCAAGATGTTTTCGGGGGTTGGAGGCTGTACTGACTCAGGCTCAAAACATCTAGATAGGGCATCTGCCTTGATGTTTTTGCTTCCAGGTTTATAGGTAATTATGAATCTGAATCTCGAAAAGAATAACGACCAGCGAGCCTGTCGGGGACTGAGCCTCTTGGCCCCCTCAATGTTACATAGTTACATAGTCATTTTGGTTGAAAAAAGACATACGTCCATCGAGTTCAACCAGTACAAAGTACAACTCCAGCCAGTCCCCCACATACCCCTGTTGATCCAGAGGAAGGCGAAAAAAAACCCACAAGGCATGGTTCAATTAGCCCCTAAAGGGAAAAATTCCTTCCTGACTCCAGATGGCAATCAGATAAAATCCCTGGATCAACATCATTAGGCATAACCTAGTAATTGTAGCCATGGATGTCTTTCAACGCAAGGAAAGCATCTAAGCCCCCTTTAAATGCAGGTATAGAGTTTGCCATAACGACTTCCTGTGGCAATGCATTCCACATCTTAATCACTCTTACTGTAAAGAACCCTTTCCTAAATAAATGGCTAAAACGTTTTTCCTCCATGCGCAGATCATGTCCTCTAGTCCTTTGAGAAGGCCTAGGGACAAAAAGCTCATCCGCCAAACTATTATATTGCCCTCTGATGTATTTATACATGTTAATTAGATCTCCTTTAAGGCGTCTTTTCTCTAGACTAAATAAACCCAGTTTATCTAACCTTTCTTGGTAAGCGAGACCTTCCATCCCACGTATCAATTTTGTAGCTCGTCTCTGCACCTGCTCTAAAACTGCAATATCTTTTTTGTAATGTGGTGCCCAGAACTGAATTCCATATTCCAGATGTGGCCTTACTAGAGAGTTAAACAGGGGCAATATTATGCTAGCATCTCGAGTTTTTATTTCCCTTGCATCCTAAAATTTTGTTCGCTTTAGCTGCAGCGGCTTGGCATTGAGTACGATTATTTAACTTGTTGTCGATGAGTACTCCTAAGTCCTTCTCCAATGTATTCTAAATTGTTATGGTCAGCATGGACCGTAATCACATGCTCTGCTCCTTCGAGCCAATGACGCCACTCCTCGAACGCTAGTTTAATGGCCAGTAATTCACGATTTCCAATATCGTAATTTCTCTTGGCTGGAGAGAACTTATGCAAAAAAAAAGCACAGGGATGCAATCTACCTTGAAAACCAGAGTGCTGAGACAGCACAGCTCCAACCCCTATCTCCGAAGCATCCACTTCCACTATAAAAGGACAAGTGACACATGTCGTAAAATAGGGGCGGAGCAAAACAAAGTCTTCAAAGATGAGAAGGAAGAATGCGCTTCTTCAGACCAGATCTCACCCTTTTTGGTGAGATCAGTGAGGGGTGACACCACAGAGGAGAATCCTTTGATAAATTTTGTATAATAGTTAGCAAAGCCCAGAAACCTCTGGAGTGCCTTCAACCCGGCGGGCTGTGGCCACTCCAGAATGGCTGACACCTTCTTGGGGTCCATGGAGAGACCGGAAGTAGAGATGCTATATCCTAAAGAAGGAACTTCCGACACCTCGAAAAGACATGTTTCCAGTTTTGCATACAGAGAGTTCTGTCTGAGTTTCTCTAAAACAAACTTCACATGTTTCCTGTGATCTGACAAATTTTGAGAGTAAATTAAAATGTCACTGAGATAGACTAGAACAAAACGCCCCAGAACTTCTCTGAATATCTCATTAACAAACTCCTGGAAGATGGCAGGGGCATTGCACAGTCCGAAGGGCATGACTAGGTACTCGTAGTGCCCGTCGGGCATGTTAAAGGCCGTCTTCCACTCGTCACCCTCCCTGATGCATACCAGGTTGTATGCCCCTCTCAGATCTAGCTTAGAGAAGATACCAGCATCAGTAATTTAGGAAAACAAATCATCAATTAAAGGGAGCGGATAACGATTTTTTATGGTAATTTTATTCAATTCCCTGTAATCGATACATGGACGAAGCCCACCGTCCTTTTTCTGAACAAAAAAGAATCCTGCTCCGGCCGGAGACTTAGAAGGATGGATAAAGCCCTTAGCCAAATTTTTCTAATATAATCCTACATGGCGAGTTTTTCCGGGCCAGAAAGATTATACAGATGACCTCTAGGGGGCATACAAACTGGTCTTAGTTCAATCTGGCAATCAAAACTCCTGTGAGGAGGAAGTTTGTCTGCTGACTTGGGACAGAATACATCAGCAAACTCAGCATACGGTGAGGGTACCTCTTCGATCTGAACCTTGGTGGCACATATAGCCACTTTTTCCATACAATGCCGATGACAGAAGGGAGACCAGCTTAACAATTGGCAGGAACTCCAGTCTATCTGCGGAGAATGTTTCTTTAACCACGGCATACCAAGGATCACAGTAGAAGTGACCATCTTAAGTACAAAAAATTGTAATTTTTCGCTGTGTAACACCCCCCCCCCCATGACATAAAAGAAGTGGAGTCTGTGAGAGAACCTGCCTGCCCTGTATTGGGGAGTCATCCACTGCCGTAACAAAAATTTGCCTGTCTAAAGGAATTAGGGGTATCCCCATTTCCTAACAAAATCTGCATCAATAAAATTGGCCTCAGAACCCGAGTCTATAAATGCCTAGGTAGACAAAACTTGGTCTTCCCAGGTAATAGAACAAGGGAGCAGTAAACGTTTATCAGGTAGAGGTAAAACGGGCTCGCCTAGGGTAGTACCTCTAGCTACACCTAGGCGGCAGAGTTTTCCGACTTCTTAGTAGAGATGTCGCGAACCTCCGATTTTCGGTTCGCGAACCGGGTTCGCGAACTTCCGCAGAAGGTTCGGTTCGCGGAAAAATTCGCGAACCGCAATAGACTTCAATGGGGAGGCGAACTTTGAAAAATAGAAAAAATTATGCTGGCCACAAAAGTGATGGAAAAGATGTTTCAAGGGGTCTAACACCTGGGGGGGGGGGGGGGGAGGGGGGCATGGCGGAGTGGGATACATGCCAAAAGTCCCGGTGAAAAATCTGGATATTACGCAAAGCAGCGTTTTAAGGGCAGAAATCACATTGAATGCTAAATTGCAGGCCTAACATGCTTTCAAACATCTTGCATGTGTATACATCAAACAGGGAGTGTAATTAGAGTACTGCTTCACACTGACACACCAAACTCACTGTGTAACACACCGCAAACAGCTGTTTGCGTAGTGACGGCCATGCTGGACTACTGCGCAACATGGCGTGATTGCTCTTCCTCACTCAGTGATGTCAGGTAATGTGTGACTTCCTTCTCAACTTTCCATGGCATTGTTAAAAAGCTTACGTTTTGTTTTTAATTTACATTTTCTACTTGCTGTGTACTTGTTCAGTACCGCTACAATGAGAATCCTGTGGAGGCGGGCAAGTCTGCCATTGTGACCCCGGGTAATGGCCGGGGAATGAGAGGTTTGAATCCGGTGTGGAGCCTGAGCAACGGATACCACTACACATCCAAGGAGGGCAGCGGGCAGGCATGCACGCCCGCCCGCCCCGAGGTAGTGACCAAAAATAACAATACAGGAGGAGGACTTTCGAGGCCCTGCTGTGTATTTGAAATGAATGTACTTTAAATTCTTTAACGAGAACCAGTTATGGCGGGCAAAGATAACACCACATTCCTTTCACGAGAATCATATGGAGGCGGGCAAGTCTGTCATTTGTGACCCGGGGTAATGGCTGGGGAATGAGGGATAGAATCCGGTGTGGAGCCTGAGAAACGGCTACCACTACACATCCAAGGAGGGCAGCAGGTAGGCATGCACGCCCGCCCCGAGGTAGTGACCAAAAATAACAATATAGGACTCAGGAGGACCTTTTGCGGCCCTAATTGAAATGAACTAACTTTAAATCCTTTAACGGGAATCCGTTATGGAGGGCAAGTCTGCCATTGTCACCGCGGGGAATGAAGGTTGGATTCCGGCCCGAAGTGGGAGCCTGCTGAGACCCATGCTGTAGCTGCCCTGACCGTGCTTTGCCGACCAGGCATCTGTGGTCAGATGGACCCTTGAGCCAGCGGAAGACAAACCAAGTCGAAAGCATTTGCCAAGAATGTTTTACGGAGGGCACGTTTTTTTGCCCTTTTTTTAAATTTTTTGAAAATGATAGATGGTTGTATTTTTAAATTGTTTGAAAGTTTAGATGGTTGTACTTTTAAATTGTTTGAAAGTTTAGATGGTTGTATTTTTAAATTGTTTGAAAGTTTAGATGGTTGTATTTTTAAATTGTTTAAAAGTGTATCCATTCTTCCTCCCCCCAGCCACGAACAATACCATGGGAACGTGGAGCAGCAGAAGCCCCCTGTGACGGCTGCCACGGTTGTTCTCCGCTGCTTGTCTTTTGAGGGGTGCTTCTTTTCCTCAGGTGTTCTTGCCATAGCTGTTTGTGCCTTCTCTCCAGGTGCCTTCGTAAAGCACTTGTCCCTACGTGACAGTTGGCCTTTCCACGGCTCAATTTTTGCTGGCAGAGACAACAGATGGCTTTGCTCCGATCTGAGACACACACGTGAAAAATTTCCAAACCGCTGAGCCCCCCTGGGCTGATGGCGCTACGGTGGCATCAGCAGCTGACGTTGAAGGGCATGTTGGCTGTCTGGCCATAGCGGGCGATACATGGCGCCGGACACTGCCCCCAGCTGATTCTGAGGATGAGCTCCCTCTTGTATTGCGTTCCGGAGTTGGAGCCTGATCAACATCTACCACCACACATCCAGGCAAGGAGGGAAGCAGGCAGGCATGCACGCCCGCCCCGAGGTAGTGACCAAAAATAACAATACAGGACTCAGGAGGACCTTTTGCGGCCCTAATTGAAATGAACTAACTTTAAATCCTTTAACGGGAATCCGTTATGGAGGGCAAGTTTGCCATTGTCACCGCGGGGAATGAAGGTTGGATTCCGGCCCGAAGTGGGAGCCTGCTGAGACCCATGCTGTAGCTGCCCTGACCGTGCTTTGCCGACCAGGCATCTGTGGTCAGATGGACCCTTGAGCCAGCGGAAGACAAACCAAGTCGAAAGCATTTGCCAAGAATGTTTTACGGAGGGCAAGTTTTTTTGCCCTTTTTTTAAATTTTTTGAAAATGATAGATGGTTGTATTTTTAAATTGTTTGAAAGTTTAGATGGTTGTATTTTTAAATTGTTTGAAAGTGTATCCATTCAAGTGCAAGTTATGCACTGACTGCTGCGTACGTTAAAAAGGGGCGCTGGGAAAAAAGGGCGCCGGGTTTTTAACGATAAGCATGGATAACGTTTAAAAATGTATTGTACTATATTTCGTTTAAAATTAATGTTTTTAAAGTTATAAATCATTAAATAATGTGCATTAAATCGGCAATTGTAAAAACGTTAATCTTTCGTTTAAATACTGAAACGTATAATAACGTAAAAAAAAAAATTTACTAATTAACCCTCCCTGTACCTACCCCTAACCCCTAGACCCCCCTGTTGATGCCTAAACCTAAGACCCCCCCTGTTGGTGCCTAAGTAACCCTCCCTGTACCTACCCCTAACCCCTAGACCCCCCTGTTAGTGCCTAAACCTAAGACCCCCCTGTTGGTGCCTAAACCTAAGACCCCCCTGTTGGTGCCTAAACCTAAGACCCCCCTGTTGGTGCCTAAACCTAAGACCCCCCTGTTGGTGCCTAAACCTAAGACCCCCCTGTTGGTGCCTAAACCTAAGACCCCCCTTTTGGTGCCTAAACCTAAGACCCCCTGTTGGTGCCTAAACCTAAGACCCCCCCTGTTGATGCCTAAACCTAAGACCCCCCTGTTGGTGCCTAAACCTAAGACCCCCCTGTTGGTTTTTTCGTTTAAAAATAATGTAAAAAAAAAAATGTACTGTTTTTCGTTTAAAAATAATGTTTAAAAAAAAAATTTTGTACTGTTTTTCGTTTAAAAATAATATTTAAAAATGTATAAATCATTAAATAATGTGTAATCATGAGAAGCAGTAATAAAACATTAAGTCTCCGGGCGCCGCTTTTAAAACGTTATTTTTCACCGGCGCCCTTTTTTCCTATCGGGCGCCCATTAAACGATATTTATTATAGGAGTGAATGGCGGCGCCCGATTTGTCCACTAGCCTCAGGCGCCCGAATTTACTGTTTCCCTGACTGCCAGGTATAATGTGCAGTCACAGATGCAGTGAAAGGTATGCAGTGACTGCAAACAGCCGTTTGTGTAGTGACGGCTGTGCTGGACTGGTGCGCACCGTGACGAGAGTGCAGGTGATGGTGGCTTTTCAGCCCATATGCTTGCCCGGCTGATGTAGCTGAATGACAAAACAGTGACTTTCCAGCTGATCAAATTTGGTGTGACCACAATGAAGCAACGACCTTAATATCTTTTGTGTGCCACCCCCACCCGAGACACTCAAATAGCCGGCGGTCATTGCTTCATTGTGATGCGCAAGCCCCTTCACCGCGGCAAGGTAATGATCACGAAGGGGGATGGGCACATGTACACGCACCAGAAAAATTAGTGTAGCATTCAGGAATCCGCCTAGAGTCCTGGACCCTGTTGGTAGTGGCGGAGAAGGCAGTCAAGCGGCCTGCAGGCAGAGATGCTGTGTGTGGGGAGTGGACTGACTTAGTCTTCGGTCGTGCAGTAGCCCTCTGTGATCCATTCCTCATTCATTTTGATAAAGGTCAGGTACTGAACACTGTCGTGACTTAGGCGACTTCTCTTCTCAGTAACTATGCCTCCAGCTGCACTAAAGGTCCTTTCTGACAGGACGCTTGCGGCAGGGCAAGAGAGAAGTTGTATGGCAAATTGGGACAGCTCTGGCCACAGGTCAAGCCTGCGCAACCAGTAGTCCAAGGGTTCATTGTCGCTTTTCGCAGAGTCTACATCCACACTCAAGGCCAGGTAGTCGGCTACCTGCCGGTCCAGGCGTTGGTGGAGGCTGGATCCGGAAGGACTATGGCGAGGAGTTGGACTAAAGAACGTCCGCATGTCCGACATCACCCTGAGATCGCTGGAGCGTCCTGTTCTTGCCTGCGTGGACTTGGGAGGAGGAGGGTTACTGCCAGTGGTACCTTGATTGCGTTGTGCAGCCACATCACCCTTAAACGCATTGTAAAGCATCATCGACAGCTTGTTCTGCAAGTGCTGCATCCTTTCCGCCTTTTGTTGAGTTGGTAAGAGGTCCGCCACTTTGTGCCTGTACCGAGGGTCTAGTAGCGTGGCCACCCAGTACATGTCATTCCTCTTGAGTTTTTTGATACGGGGGTCCCTCAACAGGCTGGACAACATGAAAGAGGACATCTGCACAAAGCTGGATGCAGAGGTACTCTCCATCTCCTCTTGCTCTTCCTCAGTGACGGGACGCAACTCCTCTTCCTCCCCCCAGCCACGAACAATACCACGGGAACGTGGAGCAGCAGAAGCCCCCTGTGATGGCTGCCGCGGTTGTTCTCCTTCCGCCGCCTCTTCCTCCTCCACAGAAACACCTTCCTCATCATCACCATCATCAGAGTCTGACTCCTCTCCTTCCCCACACGACTCCTCTTCTTCCTCCTCCTCCCCCCTCTGTGTTGCCGCCGGTGTTGTGGAAACATCGGGTTCGTGTGTAAATGGCTCCAATGAATCCTGCTGCCCTAACTCTTCTTGTTCACGCTCCTCCACAGCTGTATCCACCACTCTACGCACGGCACGCTCCAGGAAGTAGGCGTAGGGGATCAAGTCGCTGATGGTGCCCTCATCGCGACTCACCAGTTTGGTCACCTCCTCAAAGGGCTCCATGACCCTGCATGCATTTCGCATCAGTGTCCAGTTGTTGGGCCACAACATCCCCATCCTCCCAGATTGTGTCCTTGTACTGTAATGATACAGGTAGTGGGTGACGGCTTTCTCCTGGTCTAGCAGGCGAGAGAACATCAGCAGGGTGGAATTCCAGCAAGTCGGGCTATCGCAAATCAGGCGTCTCACCGGCAAGTTGTTTCTACGCTGAATCTCTGCAAAGCGTGCCATGGCCTTGTAAGAGCGTCTGAAATGCCCACACAACTTCCTGGCCTGCTTCAGGACATCCTCTAAGCCTGGGTACTTGGACACAAATCTTTGCACGACCAGATTAAGCACATGTGCCATGCAGGGTATGTGTGTCAGCTTTCCCAAATTCAACGCAGCAATGAGATTGCTGCCGTTGTCACACACCACGTTGCCGATCTCAAGCTTGTGCGGGGTCAGCCATTGCTCCACCTGTTTGTTAAGAGCAACCAGGAGAGCTGCTCCAGTGTGACTCTCTGCTTTCAGGCAAGACATGTCTAACACTGCATGACACCGTCGCACCTGGCATGCAGCATAGGCCCTGGGGTGCTGGGGCTGTGTAGCTGGGGAGGAGATGGCGGCACCAGCCAAGGAGGAGGAGGAGGAGGATGACGACAGCGAAGCGGTGATAGCAGGTGGAGAGGAGGTGGCTGGAGGCCTGTCTGCAAGCTGTGGAGGTGTGACAAGTCGGTCCTCTGCGCAGCCACGTACTCCCTGCTTGCTGCCATCGGTCACCAGGTTGACCCAATGGGCTGTGTATGTAATGTAGTGGCCCTGCCCGTGCTTGGCAGACCAGGCATCCGTGGTCAGGTGGACCCTTGACCCAACGCTGTGTGCCAGAGATGACACCACTTGCCTCTCAACTGCACGGTACAGTTTGGGTATGGCCTTTTGAGAAAAATAATTGCGGCCTGGTATCTTCCACTGCGGTGTACCAATGGCCACAAACTTACGGAAAGCCTCCGACTCCACCAGCTTGTATGGTAATAGCTGGTGAGCTAATAGTTCCGCCACGCCAGCTGTCAGACGCCGGGCAAGAGGGTGACTGGCAGACATTTGCTTCTTCCGCTCAAATACTTCCTTCACGGACAGCTGGGTACTGCTGTGGGCAGAGGAGAAGGAACCGCTCAAGGGAAGAGGCGGTGTGGAGGAGGGTGGCTGTGAAGGTGCAAGGGAGAAAGTGGATGAAGACGATGCACCTGAAGGAGGAAGAGGAGAAGGAGTTTGGCTTGTCTTTTGAGGAGTGCTGCTTTTACTCAGGTGTTCTTGCCATAGCTGTTTGTGCCTTCTCTCCAGGTGCCTTCGTAAGGCACTTGTCCCTACGTGAGAGTTGGCCTTTCCACGACTCAATTTTTGCTGGCAGAGACAACAGATGGCTTTGCTCCGATCTGAGACACACACGTGAAAAAATTTCCAAACCGCTGAGCCTCCCTGGGGTGATGGCGCTACGGTGGCATCAGCAGCAGCTGACGTTGAAGGGCATGTGTGCTCCCTGGCCATAGCTGGCGATACATGGCACCGGACACTGCCCCCAGCTGTTTCTGAGGACGAGCTCCCTCTGCTTCTATCATGGAGTCGTCTCCTCCTACTCCTCTCTGACTCCTCCTCTGAACTGTCCCCCTGGTCATCTCCTCTACCGGGAACATATGTGGTATCCGTATAATCGTCATCATAATCCTCCTGGCCAGCTGCGCTTTCCTCAGACACCTCCTCAAGTGCACCAACATCAGGTGGTCCACCATCAACCCCATCCACACACGTTACGTCCATACTATCGCCACCTAACTCAGACGTATGAGGTGGTGTACCTGCGCCTTCTTGTTGTTGTTGCAGTAGTGGCTGGGAATCAGTGATTTCACCACCACCACCAAATAACTCCTGCGAAGTGTCAAATGCAGCGAATATGGTGCTTGTTGTAGCGCTGGTGGCTGCGGGAGATGAGGTGTTCTGTGTTAAATACTCAATCACCTCCTCACGATTTTGGGAAGTGATGGCACGTGCCTTCTTCTGAGCACTGTATTTTGGGGCAGGTCCGCATGAAATCACAGCAACACCACCTCGCACAGCCACAGACCTGCCGGTGCCTGGTGGCCTTCCTCTGGGTCTGCCTCTACCTCTTCCTCTACCTTGTTTGTCCATTTTGTCCATCTCGGGGGTATGCTAGCTATATGCAGTGAGGTGGGTTCTCACTCAACACAACAGGTAGTTAGATGCAGTGAGGTGGCCAGGTGGGTTCACACTCAACACAACAGGTAGTTAGATGCAGTGAGCTGGGTTCACTCAACAGTAAAGGTACTTAAGATGCAGTGAGGTGGGTTCTCACTCAACACAACAGGTAGTTAGATGCAGTGAGGTGGCCAGGTGGGTTCACACTCAACACAACAGGTAATTAGATGCAGTGAGCTGGGTTCACTCAACACAAGGCTAGGTATATGCAGTGATGAGGTGGGTTAAGTAAACACAACAGGTACTGGGTAGTTAGATGCAGTGAGCTGGGTTCACTCAACAGTAAAGGTACTTAAGATGCAGTGAGGTGGGTTCTCACTCAACACAACAGGTAGTTAGATGCAGTGAGGTTGCGAGGTGGGTTCACACTCAACACAACAGGTAGTTAGATGCAGTGAGCTGGGTTCACTCAACAGTAAAGGTACTTAAGATGCAGTGAGGTGGGTTCTCACTCAAAACAACAGGTAGTTAGATGCAGTGAGGTGGCCAGGTGGGTTCACACTCAACACAACAGGTAATTACATGCAGTGAGCTGGGTTCACTCAACACAAGGCTAGGTATATGCAGTGATGAGGTGGGTTAAGTAAACACAACAGGTACTGGGTAGTTAGGTGCAGTGAGCTGGGTTCACTCAACAGTAAAGGTACTTAAGATGCAGTGAGGTGGGTTCTCACTCAACACAACAGGTAGTTAGATGCAGTGAGGTGGCCAGGTGGGTTCACACTCAACACAACAGGTAGTTAGATGCAGTGAGCTGGGTTCACTCAACAGTAAAGGTACTTAAGATGCAGTGAGGTGGGTTCTCACTCAACACAACAGGTAGTTAGATGCAGTGAGGTGGCCAGGTGGGTTCACACTCAACACAACAGGTAATTAGATGCAGTGAGCTGGGTTCACTCAACAGTAAAGGTACTTAAGATGCAGTGAGGTGGGTTCTCACTCAACACAACAGGTAGTTAGATGCAGTGAGGTGGCCAGGTGGGTTCACACTCAACACAACAGGTAATTAGATGCAGTGAGCTGGGTTCACTCAACACAAGGCTAGGTATATGCAGTGATGAGGTGGGTTAAGTAAACACAACAGGTACTGGGTAGTTAGATGCAGTGAGCTGGGTTCACTCAACAGTAAAGGTACTTAAGATGCAGTGAGATGGGTTCTCACTCAACACAACAGGTAGTTAGATGCAGTGAGGTGGCCAGGTGGGTTCACACTCAACACAACAGGTAATTAGATGCAGTGAGCTGGGTTCACTCAACACAAGGCTAGGTATATGCAGTGATGAGGTGGGTTAAGTAAACACAACAGGTACTGGGTAGTTAGATGCAGTGAGCTGGGTTCACTCAACAGTAAAGGTACTTAAGATGCAGTGAGGTGGGTTCTCACTCAACACAACAGGTAGTTAGATGCAGTGAGGTGGCCAGGTGGGTTCACACTCAACACAACAGGTAATTAGATGCAGTGAGCTGGGTTCACTCAACACAAGGCTAGGTATATGCATTGATGAGGTGGGTTAAGTAAACACAACAGGTACTGGGTAGTTAGATGCAGTGAGCTGGGTTCACTCAACAGTAAAGGTACTTAAGATGCAGTGAGGTGGGTTCTCACTCAACACAACAGGTAGTTAGATGCAGTGAGCTGGGTTCACTCAACAGTAAAGGTACTAAAGATGCAGTGAGGTGGGTTCTCACTCAACACAACAGGTAGTTAGATGCAGTGAGCTGGGTTCACTCAACACAAGGCTAGGTATATGCAGTGATGAGGTGGGTTAAGTAAACACAACAGGTACTGGGTAGTTAAATGCAGTGAGCTGGGTTCACTCAACAGTAAAGGTACTTAAGATGCAGTGAGGTGGGTTCTCACTCAACACAACAGGTAGTTAGATGCAGTGAGGTGGCCAGGTGGGTTCACACTCAACACAACAGGTAGTTAGATGCAGTGAGCTGGGTTCACTCAACAGTAAAGGTACTTAAGATGCAGTGAGGTGGGTTCTCACTCAACACAACAGGTAGTTAGATGCAGTGAGGTGGCCAGGTGGGTTCACACTCAACACAACAGGTAATTAGATGCAGTGAGCTGGGTTCACTCAACACAAGGCTAGGTATATGCAGTGATGAGGTGGGTTAAGTAAACACAACAGGTACTGAGTAGTTAGATGCAGTGAGCTGGGTTCACTCAACAGTAAAGGTACTTAAGATGCAGTGAGGTGGGTTCTCACTCAACACAACAGGTAGTTAGATGCAGTGAGGTGGCCAGGTGGGTTCACACTCAAAACAACAGGTAGTTAGATGCAGTGAGCTGGGTTCACTCAACAGTAAAGGTACTTAAGATGCAGTGAGGTGGGTTCTCACTCAACACAACAGGTAGTTAGATGCAGTGAGGTGGCCAGGTGGGTTCACACTCAACACAACAGGTAGTTAGATGCAGTGAGCTGGGTTCACTCAACACAACGCTAGGTATATGCAGTGATGATGTGGGTTAAGTAAACACAACAGGTACTGGGTAGTTAGATGCAGTGAGCTGGGTTCACTGAACAGTATACAGTAAAGGTACTTAAGATGCAGTGAGGTGGGTTCTCACTCAACACAACAGGTAGTTAGACTTAGATGCAGTGAGCTGGGTTCACTCAACACAACGCTAGGTATATGCAGTGATGAGGTGGGTTCAGTAAACACAACAGGTACTGGGTAGTTAGATGCAGTGAGCTGGGTTCACTCAACACAAAGCTAGGTATATGCAGTGATGAGGTGGGTTAAGTAAACACAACAGGTACTGGGGTATATGCAGTACTGGGTAGTACAATGTGCAGCTCCCTGTCACACACACAGGCAGTCAGTCACTGAATGTGTTGGGCTGCTGGCAGTGGCACACACACTATCAATTAGCAAGGCTGTGCATACAACAAAAGTGTCAGAAAAAAAAAAAGTACAGGTTGAGCTCTGAAAAGAGCTGTTGCTGGGTGCTTTAAAAGCAATATTAATCAGTCAGGAACAAGCAAAGCAGCCTAGAACCTAACTAATCTGTCCCTAAGAGAAAAAGTCTGCAGCAGCTGTCCCTTTCCTCTCTCTAGCAGGCACACGAGTGACTGTAATGGCCGCCGGAGGCTGCCTTATATAAGGGGGGGTGGGGCTCCAGGGCTTACTGTAGCCTGAATGGCTACAATGTGCCTGCTGACTGTGATGCAGAGGGTCAAAGTTGACCCTCATAGTGCATTATGGGGCGAATCGAACTTCCGGAAAAGTTCGCCTGGCGCAGGCGAACGCGAACTCCCAATGTTCGCCTGGAACCGTTCGCCGGCGAACCGTTCGGTACACCTCTACTTCTTAGGACAGTTCTGAACTAAATGTCCCTTTTCGGCACAGTAAAGACAGAGGCCCTCTTTTCGTCTCCGGGTTTTCTCCACCTCAGATAATCTGGAGTAACCGAACTGCATCGGTTCATCCGGAGGAGGAGAAGGAGGGGAAAAGGAGAAGGGAATGGTCTTGATAGATAGTTTACCCCGGGTTTGCTTTTGGTACCGGATTCAGCCATCAATTTTAACTGCCAGTGCAATAGCCTCATCCACTGTTTTAGGCTCTGGGTGGCTGAGCATAATATCAGACACTGTATGAGATAAGCCGGTTAAAAAACAGTCCAGTAAGGCAAATTGTCCCCACCTAGCCAACACTGCCCACCTTCTGAATTCAGCGGCATAGGTCTCCACTGTATTATGCCCCTGCCGGAGGATCTTAAGTTTCCTCTCAGCAGTTACTGCAATATCCGGATCATTGTAGATTATCGCCATTGTTTCAAAAAACTTTTGTACTGAGGACAGAGCCTCATGACCATTAGGAAGACTGTAAGCCCATGTTTGAGAGTCCCCAGATAACAAGGTCTTGATAAAAGTTATCCTTTGGCTCTTGGAACCTGAAGATACCGGGCTCATCTCAAAATGTGAGAGACATCGGTTCCTGAAGTTTTGAAAATCAAACTTATGCCCTGAGAATGTTTCGGGCATGGGCATTCTAGGCTCTGTGACTTGAGGAGACTGCACTGGTGTGGCTGCCGCCTGGAGGGTCCGAACAACCTCAGACAGCTGGGTGATCTGTGACTGTTGGGTATTGACCGTCTCGGTTAGATTGTTCACCGCTGTGGTCAAGGCCTCAACCTGGGCGCACAGTGCATCTATAGACATTGTGGTCTGCTGTTATGTAACAATTGGTGTCAGCAACAGACAGATTCTGATTATGTGGTGATCTGCAGACTGCGGTATCACCGATAATACAGATACTATACCAGATTATATGGTGATCTGCAGAATCACCAATAATGCAAGTATAGTATAACAGGTAGGAGTGATAGTTTTAATGCATGGTGGTGTTTGGGTGCAACAGTAAGTACTGCAATGGTACAGAGGTACCTCCCCAGAGGGGCTGGTGGGCACCGGCAGTACTGAGAGCTCCTCACCAGTGACAAGGGCTCACTGGTGAGAGTAGAATGGTCAGACAATACGAGTTGGCAACAGACAGGCAGATCAGGTACAAAATCAAAAGGCAGAGGCAGAAGGTTAAACAGGCAAAGTCGGCAACAAGATCAGATGGGCTAAAGTACAGAAGCGTAAAGAGGAAGAGTAGTCAGAAACGAGCCAGAGTCATAGGGCCCGTTCAGACTGCAAAACGCGGACGGCCACGCATGCAGAACACAACGCGTATGAACGCACGCCATCCGCGTTCGTATGCGTTGCGTGGCTGATCCCATCACTGAAAAGTGAATGGGACAGCCGCGCGTTTTTGTAAAATCTGCGTGCAGCATGCGTTCCTGGACCGCACAGGTCGGGAACGCATGCAGTGTGAACATCAGACAGTGCACTCTATGCACTGTCTGATGTCGTGCGTGTCGGGCCACCCGCACGCGTTTCCAAAACGCGGCTGGAAACGTGTGTAGTGTGAACGGGCCCATACACAGATAATACAATGAATACAATCAAATATACTAACTAGAGATAGATGTATATCGCAAACACTGCATATACAGTACATCTATCACAGCAGGAACCTGACTAGGTCTGAGTGCTAACACAAGGTATTCGCAACAGCAGACGAAGAGCAACTGACCAGCAAGTCGTTATATGCTGGAGAACAACCAGCAGCGCCGCCCACCTGTTCAGCCAATCCTACTGCGTCCCCTGGTCAGCTGACCGGCAAGTCAGCTGACCCTACGTCTCAAAGAATAAATGTCCTGCCGCTGGGCGCGCATACGCGTAGCCCGGACCTTGTGTGTGGCTGAGACCTTCGCGTGGCGTCTTGTACGCCAGTGAGACGGGGACCACCGCTGGCTGTGATGCGGATGCGGCCGAAGTGCCTATCAATTGTGACACTAACTATTATTTATTATTACACAGTACAGAAGCTAATAAAATCACACACTAACAGTGGAAAAAATTAACAGAACGGGTAGTAGTAGTAGTAGTAGTAGAGTAGTAGTAGACAGTAGTAGTAGTAGTAGTAGTAGTAGTAGTAGTAGTAGTATGCACCCAGGTAACTAAGAAATCCCTAGCGTACTAAAATAACTAAGTCGTGCGGCAGACAGTTAGTGACAATTAAAATAAGTCACACGCGGTCAGACACAAACAAACAATCAATAGAGTCGGGCAGGTGACAGTCACAGGTCACTCAACGGATGCTGGCCTGTGATGTGACTAACTATTATTTATTACTCACAGTACAGAAGCTAATAAAATCACACACTAACAGTACAAAAAAAAAATAACTGAACGGGTACTAGTAGTCATTCGCAGGTAACTAATAAATCCCTTGCGTACTTCAAATAACTAAGTTGTGCGGCAAATACAGTTGGTGACAAATACAATTAAAGTCGGTCACACACAGTCAGACGCACGCAATTAATCAACTCGGTCGGGCAGGTGACAGTCACAGGTCACAACGGATGCTGGCCTGTGATGTGACTAACTATTATTTATTTGTTGTACTTGCACTCCAATGTTGGGTTCCCTACATCTCTGCAAACCAGAGTTACGGGGGTGCAAAAGTGCTAAATTCCCCCTTAGGCTTTCATTAGGCCTCCTATTTCACTTTCCAAAATCTCACATTTTTTCAAAGGGCGATGGCTCAGCATTGGCACATTTTCTAGCATTGTAGGGACTCTTAGGGGGATCATGACTGGTGAGTTTCGGGCCCCTAGGCCAAAGAGATCATAGCCTAGGGTCACAAAAACCTGTTCATTTTTACAATGTTAATGGTGGCGATTCTGACAAACATAAATCGCAGCCATGGCCATTAGCAAACTCTGAATCTCACGACGTTTCTCATGCAGGTAGAATGCGTATTGTTGTACTTACACTCCAATGTTGGGTTCCCTACATCTCTGCAAACCAGAGTTACGGGGGTGCAAAAGTGCTAAATTCCCCCTTAGGCTTTCATTGAGCCTCCTATTTCGGGCCCCTAGGCCCTTTGGCCTAGGTCATATCCTAGGGTCACAAAAACCTGTTCATTTTGGCAATGTTAATGGTGGCGATTCTGACGAACATAAATCGCAGCCATGGCTGTTAGCAAACTCTGAATCTCACGACATGTCTCATGCAGGTAGAAGGCATATTGCTGTACCTGAACTCCAATGTCGGGTTCCCTACAAACCAGAGTTACGGGGGTGCAAAAGTGCTAAATTCCCCCATAGGCTTTCATTGGGCCTCCTATTTCCCTTTCCAGAGATTCAGAGTTTGCTAACGGCCATGGCGAATAATGTTCGTCAGCATTAACATTGCCAAAATGAACAGGTTTTCCTGACCTTAGGCTATGAGCTCTGTGGCCTAGGGGCCCGAAACTCACCAGTCATGATCCCCCTAAGAGTCCCTACAATGCTAGAAAATGTGCCACTGCTGAGCCCTCGTCCTTTGAAAAGATTTGGGATTTTTGAAAGTGAAATAGGGGCCCAATAAAAGCCAATGGCAGAATTCAGCAATTTTGCACCCCTATAACTCTGGTTGGTTATCACCTGCCGACTTTAGCAGTTAATAGCAAAGACCCCTTATATCCTAGCAACACCAAATTTGCAGGATATGTTAAAAAGATAGCAGGAAACAATATTGAAATGACTTCCGAGGCCACAAATGGGAAAAAAAAGTTAAATACTGTTATAATCGGCGTCTCTGTTATCCTGCTGGTGGCTTTTCTGATGAACTGTGCTGTGGACTTCCACGATCACCCAGCAGGTGTCTCCTGTGTTGCTGAGAACTTTGCAATTCCCCGGATCACCAGCAGATGGAACTATAGGAACTTCTTGAAAGATCACCTGATCAATGTGCTGCTACTTAAGGCCGGACTTCCTAGCAGCACATTGCTAGATCATTTTGTTTGGTTCCCTGCAGTGTTGTGACTCTGGCCATCACTCCTGTATTTTGAACTCCTGGTATATTGACCCTTGCTTGTCCGACTATTCTCTTGCCTTCTGTCTTGGTACTTTTTATTCATTCTGATTGCCTGGTTTGATTACTGCCTGTCTGACTATTATCTGGTATGCTGATTTGGTTATATGCTCCTGTATATAGTGTGTGGTATGTATCATTGTATGTTTTGTATATAGTGTGTGATATGAATCATTGTATGTTTTGTATATATTCTGTATAGATAGACTAATAGGTTTAGTTAGTTGTGGTGCACCACGTATAGGTTGTATATAGATTGTATGTGTTTGGTGATCTGTGTTAGTACACATTGCATAATTGTAAATAAACACATTTATCATGTCTACTCCGTTGTATTTCAGTGTGATCTTCTGGTTTTGTTTAAACCTAAGCGTTGACCATGCAGAAGTCGTGGATCTGTCAGTCTGGTTCTTGTCAAAACCACGATCTGCATGGTCAATCATTACAAATACCTTTTCATAATCCAGAGCGATGGAGGATGCCAATGGTTGCTGAAAAGTAAATTATCCAAGGATAATTTTCTGGATCCAGCATTTAGCCCTGCTAATATTACAGTTCCACTGGCGAACTGAGGGGGCTATTCCGGGTGTCTGGAACCTCCCCCCTGCACTGAGCTGTGTATTCAGCCAGGGAAGCCCGCATAATATAAACAGCCTCATTCTCCCTCCCTTCTTACTTCTGGTGCTTCCCTCCAGCTAATAGAATGAGAGAGGCAGCCCAGCTTCCCTCACAAGAAGATGCAGCCTGCAGTGAGAGAATGTTGATTATGGAGTCCTGGACTCTCCACAGCACAGAAGTGTCAGACATGATGAAATTAGAGTACCGGCAAGCTGGTAAATATACACAGCATGATGCAGAGCTTGCCTGGACTCAGGGTCTGTGGGCAAACATCTGTCTGGTCTCTCCCCATTGTTATAATGACTGCATGTGTGGGTAAGGTGTTTAACAAGCTGAAAAGTTTTTGACAGTCCCTAGACTCCAGGAGGGCTTCTTTCTGACTTGTGTGAGAGACTGACAGGGACAGGAGTCCGATTACAGGCAAGTAGCCTGTGTGATGTGGGACTGCAATACAGATACGTTCTCTGCTCCATCTCAGGCTATTCTCAATTTCTCCACTCCTCTCTCTGGGCTAGTGCACACCAAAATGACAATAGCAATCGCTAGCAATTTGTGAGTGTGATTTTGTGAAGTGATTTTCAGAGCGATTTTTGAATGAATTGCTCAAAAACATGCTACATGCAGTATACCTGCGATTTTGAAAAAATCACAACGCTGCTGTGGGAACACCCACATAGGGTAACATTAGCCAAGCGCTTTTCAAATCACTGTTGATTTGAAAAACGCTCAGAAGCACTCTTGGTGTGCACCAGCCTCCTTCATTCACCTTTGTTTCCCTCTTCCCCTAGAGCTGGCTGTGTGTTCTTGTCATACAGGAAAGCTAAATAAAAGTGCAATCCTGGTGAGGCAAAATATTATTATTTAGTATTTATATAGCGCCGCCATCTTCCGCAGATGCATATATCCCTGCATCATATGGGTATCGCTTGCGCTATGTGACACTATGTAGCATATTCCACTGAATTGTCCAAACTAAGTCTATCTCCTGTTCCTCTCTTGGGGAGTTGTTCCAGCGCTGTACCCCGTTCACATTTGCTGCTACCAGAAGCCCTCAGAAACAGTCGTGTCCTTGAGTACTTCCAAAGATAGGCAGCTCCGTAATACGCCAGCGCACTTTTGTGCATGGGCAGTATGGAGCCACCTGTATTCAGAAGCACTCGGGGACATACGTGCTTCTGGATCTTTCAAGAACCCCCCCCCCTTAAAAATCCTGCGTTTGCCCCTGAGTTCTGACCTATATTCTTAAGAATGACAGAGAATCTTTCTTTGACTTTTACTCCAAGAAAGACAAAAGTATTATGCAAGCTTGTGTTAAAGAGAATCTGTATTGTTAAAATCGCACAAAAGTAAACATACCAGTGCGTTAGGGGACATCTCCTATTACCCTCTGTCACAATTTCGCCGCTCCCCGCCGCATTAAAAGTGGTTAAAAACAGTTTTAAAAAGTTTGTTTATAAACAAACAAAATGGCCACCAAAACAGGAAGTAGGTTGATGTACAGTATGTCCACACATAGAAAATACATTCATACACAAGCAGGCTGTATACAGCCTTCCTTTTGAATCTCAAGAGATCATTTGTGTGTTTCTTTCCCCCCTGAGGGGGGAGTGCATAGCAGAACCACAACACTGAAGAACTTGGCAGCCTTCCAGACACAGGCTGACAAGTCTGACAAGGGAAAGATACATTGATTTATTACAGAGACTGTGATAGTACAAAGTGCTGCAGTAAGCCAGAACACATTAGAATAGCTTTTGGAACTTGTAGGATGATAAAAAACAGGATGCAATTTTTGTTACGGAGTCTCTTTAAGCCCCTTCTATCGCTAATTGATTCAAGAGTATGCAATTTTGAAAATACCTCACTGTTATTATCTGCCTGGGAGGATATGTTAATTTCCCAATGCTAAGCTTGTTCTGTGACAGCAAAGAATAACATACAAACTGGTTCTTTGTCTGTTAGAAACCAGTCCAGTCTTGATTCTGTTTCTGATGTAGTTCAGTCAAGTTCAATTAATAACCAAATGAATTCTCTGCCAGTTAGGGATCAATCCTGTTAACTCCTGTCTTTTGTGCAGATGATATTAACTATCTATTTGATTATTTAAAGAAAGATAGGAAAAGTTTCTTAAAACACTATTCTAAAATGGAAAGTTCATGTCTGGCTAAATATGTACATGCTGTGAAAAGTATAAATGATTACAGACTGTGACAGCGTGAAGCTGCCTCTGCTCTGATCCAAGTTTGGAAGGAAATCTTGTTGGTTGATTCTAGTGCAGATGCATGCATGCATGCATGCATGCATGAGATTGAGGAAACTAATGAGTGGAAAGATTGCAACAATAGAGTCAGTTTTGATTTTACTGCAGAAGAGATCAATGCTTATTATGGCTATTTGAAGAATGATAGAGACGAGTTTATGTCATTCTATTTGCAACGAGATGAGGAGTTTATTAAGAATTGTATGTGTGGAGTGAAATCTCTGATGTCAATGACCTATGGGAGTATGATCCAGCTGCGGCTTTGTTGGAAGTTTGGCAAGATCTTCTATATTCTAAAGGTGGCCACTAATGATCCAATCTTTTTCATCCAATCTTACCAAATCTATGTAGTAGAAGGGTAAACTGAGTGAATATATTGAGAATCTACTATAGGCAGTCCCTTATATTACATAGAAATGGTTAAATTGGATAAAAAAGATTGGATCATTAGTGGCCACCTTAAGTCTCCTTCTCTTCTTCCCTCTGTTAAACCTGTCAACTCTCAGTATAATCACCATGTCCAGAGTTCACAACCTGCATGTCCGATTTCAGTCAAAACCCCATTGCAAACTGCAGCCAGACTCACACCTTGGTCTTGGCAAAAAACGTTAAAAACTATTTCTGCATCCAAAAAGAACAATACATTTTCCCACCAGCTCCATTCAGCATGTGCAGACTGCAGCTATGTCTGTGCAACCTCCATCCAAGTCGGTGCAGTCTCCATCCAAGTCGGTGCAGTCTCCATCCAAGTCGGTGCAGTCTCCATCCCAGGGTTGCCAACCTTATTTCTAATTTTTGACGGACAAAAGTCCTAAAAAAGCAGGACACCCAAAATTTTGGACGGACAGGGGGCGGAGTTGGGGGCGGAGTCAAAAGCGCACTTTTAAAGTGCACCTAAACTGAAAGGGATATGGAGGTTTCCTTTTAAACAATGCCAGTTGTTTGGCAGTCGTACTGATCTCTTCGGCTGCAGTAGTAGCTGAATCACACCTAGGACAAGCATGCAGTTAATCCAGTATGACTTCAGTCAGAGCACCTGATCTGCATGCTTGTTGAGGGGCTCTGGCTAAAAGTATTAGAGACACAGGATCAGCAAGAGATAGTCAGGCAACTGGTATTATTTTAAAAGGAAAAATGCACATCCATCTCAGTTTAGGTTCCCTTCAAGTAGAGTTGTGAGTGGCGCTAAGGTCTTGGCATCATTATATTAGTATTGATATGATCTTCCACAGCATTTTACATAGTCAGGTCACTCACTGTCCTCAGAGGAGCTCACAATCTAATCCATACCAGAGTCATAATGCAATGCCTGCTGTATTATTATTATGTAGTTATATATAGTGTTGGGCGAACAGTGTTCGCCACTGTTCGGGTTCTGCAGAACATCACCCTGTTCGGGTGATGTTCGAGTTCGGCCGAACACCTGACGGTGCTCGGCCAAACCGTTCGGCCATATGGCCGAACTAAGAGCGCATGGCCGAACGTTCCCCGAACGTTCGGCTAGCGCTGTGATTGGCCGAACGGGTCACGTGGTTCGGACCCGAACGCGCTCTGATTGGCCGAACGGTCACGTGGTTCGGGTAAATAAATACCCGAACCACGTCATATCTCCGCCATTTGTCTGTGGGTTTAGCTTTGGGTAGGCAGGCAGGGTAGTTCGCGCTCCAGCCACGCTAGCCAGGGTCCCCCCTGTCATTGTGTCACTGCTGGGAACAGTAGTACACCGCTTGCTCAGCCACACTATATAGCATTCTGTTTACTGCCACTCTGTGTACCTCGCTCAGCCACACTATATAGCATTCTGTTTACTGCCACTCTGTGTCTGCTGGGAATAGTAGTACACCGCTTGCTCAGCCACACTATATAGCATTCTGTTTACTGCCACTCTGTGTACCTCGCTCAGCCACACTATATAGCATTCTGTTTACTGCCACTCTGTGTCTGCTGGGAATAGTGGTACACCGCTCGCTCAGCCACACTATATAGCATTCTGTTCACTGTTCTGTGTCTGCTTGGAATAGTGGTACACCGCTCGCTCAGCCACACTATATAGCATTCTGTTTACTGTTCTGTGTCTGCTGGGAATAGTGGTACACCGCTCGCTCAGCCACACTATATAGCATTCTGTTTACTGTTCTGTGTCTGCTGGGAATAGTGGTACACCGCTCGCTCAGCCACACTATATAGCATTCTGTGCACTGTTCTGTGTCTGCTGGGAATAGTGGTACACCGCTCGCTCAGCCACACTATATAGCATTCTGTTCACTGTTCTGTGTCTGCTGGGAATAGTGGTACACCGCTCGCTCAGCCACACTATATAGCATTCTGTTTACTGTTCTGTGTCTGCTGGGAATAGTGGTACACCGCTCGCTCATCCACACTATATAGCATTCTGTTCACTGTTCTGTGTCTGCTGGGAATAGTGGTACACCGCCCGCTCAGCCACACTATATAGCATTCTGTTCACTGTTCTGTGTCTGCTGGGAATAGTGGTACACCGCTCGCTCAGCCACACTATATAGCATTCTGTTCACTGTTCTGTGTCTGCTGGGAACAGTAGTACACCGCTCGCTCAGCCAGAGTATATAGCATTGTGTTTACTGCCACTCTGTGTACACCGCTCAGCCAGACTATATACCATTGTTTACTGACACTCTGTGTACACCGCTCAGCCAGACTATATACCATTGTTTACTGACACTCTGTGTACACCGCTCAGCCAGACTATATACCATTGTTTACTGCCACTCTGATTCTGCTGGGAACAGTAGTACACCGCTCGCTCAGCCAGACTATATAGCATTGTGTTTACTGCCACTCTGTGTACACCGCTCAGCCAGACTATATACCATTGTTTACTGACACTCTGTGTACACCGCTCAGCCAGACTATATACCATTGTTTACTGAAACTCTGTGTACACCGCTCAGCCAGACTATATACCATTGTTTACTGCCACTCTGATTCTGCTGGGAACAGTAGTACACCGCTCGCTCAGCCAGACTATATACCATTGTTTACTGACACTATATAGCAGACTATATAGCATTGTGTGTACACCGCTCAGCCAGACTATATACCATTGTTTACTGACACTCTGTGTACACCGCTCAGCCAGACTATATACCATTGTTTACTGCCACTCTGATTCTGCTGGGAACAGTAGTACACCGCTCGCTCAGCCAGACTATATACCATTGTTTACTGACACTCTGTGTACACCGCTCAGCCAGACTATATACCATTGTTTACTGCCACTCTGATTCTGCTGGGAACAGTAGTACACCGCTCGCTCAGCCAGACTATATACCATTGTTTACTGACACTATATAGCAGACTATATAGCATTGTGTGTACACCGCTCAGCCAGACTATATACCATTGTTTACTGACACTCTGTGTACACCGCTCAGCCAGACTATATACCATTGTTTACTGCCACTCTGATTCTGCTGGGAACAGTAGTACACCGCTCGCTCAGCCAGACTATATACCATTGTTTACTGACACTCTGTGTACACCGCTCAGCCAGACTATATACCATTGTTTACTGCCACTCTGATTCTGCTGGGAACAGTAGTACACCGCTCGCTCAGCCAGACTATATAGCATTGTGTTTACTGCCACTCTGTGTACACCGCTCAGCCACACTATATAGCATTGCGTACTCTGCCAGTCAGTGTGTATATTGCTGGGATCAGTAATACTCCACTCACCGTCAACCACTATATGAGCTCAACATGAGTTCCCCAGAGACCTCCGCTGTGAGCAGCACTCCTAACAACAGCAACAGCCAACGCCCCACGCAAGCTATAACATCCACCCCAGCAGCCAGTGGTCAGCAGCAGCCCTCCCCGGAGGAGAACGTTGTGTCCATCAGTCCGTCGCCAGAGCGATTAATGAGGGCTGCCATTGAGGAGATGATGGGGCCTGATGTGGAGGAGGAGGTCTGGCTCAGGCCAGCATCCCAAGTTAATGTTGAGGACGATGAGGGGTCTGTGTCTGGGGATGTTGGGGTGGCAGAGGTGGTGGGTGGGTCAGACTCAGGAGAAGAGTTGTATGATGAGGATGATGATCGGGACCATCTGTATGTGCCTCAGAGTCCGACCCCGGAAAACATGTTGTATCGTGTGTTTAGGTACTAAAATCTGCGTTCCCTCCCAGTAGTGTTGGGCGAACAGTGTTTGCCACTGTTCGGGTTCTGCAGAACATCACCCTGTTCGGGGTGACTATATAGCAGACTATATAGCATTGTGTTTAATGCCACTCTGTGTACACGGCTCAGCCACACTATATAGCATTGTGTTTACTTCCACTCTGTGTCTGCTGGGAACAGTAGTACACCGCTCACCCGCCACTGTATAGCATTGTGCTCTGTGTCACTGCTGACAATAGTGGTACACCGCTCACCCACCACTGTATAGCATTTCTGTACTGCCACTGTACTGCTGCCAGTCAGCGTGTACTTTAAGGATAAGTGAAATGAGGAAGAAATCCGGTGAAAGAGGGAGGGGCAAGGGAAGAGGTGTTTCCCCTGACGGTTCACGTACAGGCCACAGGGGAGCACCCAAGAAAACCCACTCAATACTGCCCATGTTGTCCAGGACAACAACCCTCACAGATCCAAAAGAACAGGACCAGATAATTACTTGGATGACCTCTCAAGCGTCCAGCAGTGGGTTAAGCAGCACCAGCACATCACGCACGAGGTCCGAGTCCTCAGCCAGTTAAAGTCTGGGCTTTCTTTGAAGACTGCACTGAGGATGTTACCATGGCGATTTGCAAGGTGTGCAAGACCCGCCTGAGCAGGGGGAAAAGTATTAACAACCTCTCCACCACCAGCATGAGCCGCCACATTCTATCCAAACATCCCACTCTGTGGGCAAACGCGGCAGGACAGGGTACCACCAGCAACACTGCCTCCCTTGGGTTCACCAGACTCACCACCAGACCCGCCTCAGCAGCAGCAGTAGCCCAGCCATTGCGTGGTTCACAACATTCACAAACATCAGACGATGCTGACACTGTCACTTTCCGGACTAGTGCTCTTGAGGTCTCCCAGTGTTCATCAAACACAACAACCAACAGCCCTTCGGTGTGCAGCGCTACGGTTGAGTTGTCTGTCTCTGAGATGTTTGAGCACAAGAGGAAATTGCCAGCAAATGACCCCCGGGCCGTGGCAGTAACAGCCAGCCAGCATAGCCAAGCTTCTGGCCTGCGAAATGCTGCCATATCGAGTGGTGGAGACAAACAGCTTCAAGGGCATGATGTCAGTGGCCATCCCACGTTACGTTGTTCCCAGCCGCTACCACTTTGCGCGCTCTGCAGTGCCTGAGTTGCATGAGCACGTGGTCAGCTAAATAACCCGAAGCTTGAAGAATGCCGTTGCCTGCAAGGTTCACCTCACCACTGACACCTGGACGAGTGCGTTCGGCCAGGGTCGATACATCTCCCTTACCGCGCACTGGGTGAACCTTGTGGAGCCTGGCAGCGATTCCTCACCTGCTACGGCGCGGGTGTTGCCCACGCCGCAAACAGCTGGATAACAACAGCAGCACCTACCTCTCTGACTCCTTCTCCTCCAACGCATCTCAAAGCTGTACCTCATCCGGAAATGCTAACCCAGCACCAGCAGCAGTAGGATCGTGGAAGCAGTGCAGCACAGCTGTTGGCATGCGTCAGCAAGCGTTGCTGAAGCTGATCTGCCTTGGGGATAAGCAGCACACAGGGGAGGAAATTTGGAGGGGAATAAAGGAACAGACGGATTTGTGGCTGGCACCGCTGGACCTGAAACCGGGCATGAAGCTAGACACCTGGCACGAACTGGCAATGTACGCAATAGAGGTGCTGGCTTGCCCGGCAGCCAGCGTTATGTCGGAACGCTGTTTCAGTGCTGCCGGAGGCATCATCACAGATCGGCGTATCCGCCTCTCCACAGAAAATGCAGACCGTCTGACTCAAATTAAAATGAATCAATCCTGGATTGGAAACGACTACGCAACACTCCTGGACCCCAACCAAGTAACATGACCGATGAACATCTGGGATGGTTTAGCGTTTCCGGTCCCTGTTTATTGAACCTCTCATCTGTATTACATTTATGACTGCATGGCGGCAAAAAGCATTGCTGCTATATCCGCACGCTTTTTGTCCTCATGCAAGGCCTGGGTTGTTGTGTCTCACAAAGCGTGGCCTTCTCCTCCTGCGCCTCCTCCTGTTCCATCACGTGTGCTGCTGCTGCTGCTGCTGCTGGGTTACCGTTGCCGGTCCCTGTTTATGGAACCTCTTATCTTTATTACATTTATGACTACATGGCGGTACAAAGCATGCTATCCGCACGCTTTTTGTCCTCATGCAAGGCCTGGGTTGTTGTGTCTCACAAAGCGTGGCCTTCTCCTCCTGCGCCTCCTCCTGTTCCATCACGTGTGCTGCTGCTGCTGCTGCTGCTGCTGGGTTACCGTTGCCGGTCCCTGTTTATGGAACCTCTTATCTTTATTACATTTATGACTACATGGCGGTACAAAGCATGCTATCCGCACGCTTTTTGTCCTCATGCAAGGCCTGGGTTGTTGTGTCTCACAAAGCGTGGCCTTCTCCTCCTGCGCCTCCTCCTGTTCCATCACGTGTGCTGCTGCTGCTGCTGCTGCTGGGTTAGCGTTGCCGCGTGGTCCCTGTTTATTGAACCTCTTATCTTTATTACATTTATGACTACATGGCGGTACAAAGCATGCTATCCGCACGCTTTTTGTCCTCATGCAAGGCCTGGGTTGTTGTGTCTCACAAAGCGTGGCCTTCTCCTCCTGCGCCTCCTCCTGTTCCATCACGTGTGCTGCTGCTGGGTTAGCGTTGCCGCGTGGTCCCTGTTTATTGAACCACTTATCTTTATTACATTTATGACTGCATGGTGGTACAAAGCATGCTATCCGCACGCTTCTTGTCCTCATGCAAGGCCTGGGTTGTTGTGTCTCAAAGCGTGGCCTTCTCCTCCTGCGCCACCCTCCTCCTGTTCCATCACGTGTGCTGCTGCTGGGTTAGCATTACCGGTCCCTTTTCCTGGAACCTCTTATATGTATTACATTTATGACTGCATGCCGACAAAAAGCATGTTACCTGTGCAAAGAAAACAGACATTTCCCGCATTTAAAAGACAGTTTTCCCTTTGAAACTTTAAAATCGATTTTCTCAAAAACTATAAGCTCTTTTTGCTAAATTTTTTTTTCCTCTTGTACCCACTCCCAAGGTGCACATACCCTGTAAATTTGGGGTATGTAGCATGTAAGGAGGCTTTACAAACCACAAAAGTTCGGGTCCCCATTGACTTCCATTATGTTCGGAGTTCGGGTCGAACACCCGAACATCGCGGCCATGTTCGGCCTGTTCGGCCCGAACCCGAACATCTAGATGTTCGCCCAACACTAGTTATATACCACTGACCTCTTCTGCAGCACTTTACTGTCCTCAGACTAGGTCACAATCTATAGACCCCAGCTTCTCTAGCAAAAAGGGGAAAGCTGCCTGCCTGATCAGAGCAGCTCACAAGCAGCCTTTATAGAGTGACACCATGCATATCCCTTTCAGAGCAGGATTCTAGTTATTTCATCTTTACAAAGCTCAGCTCTGGTTTCAGCTGTAAATCACCCTGGCTCTTCACTTGTCAATGCAAATACCCCCCATGCCCTGCCTATATAAAGGCTTCCCTGCTCCCATCCTTCCTGTGACCCCCATCCAGATCTCTGAGGAATGCTGCCCAGCAGATAACAGTGCAGAGCACGGAGGATTCCTCCAGCTGAAGTGCCGCTGCCTGTCACACTGATCAGCTTCCTCGTGACTTGCAGCAGAGCTGAAGTTATGCTTACAGTCTGTGAGCAGCAGAGAGAAAGCAGATTGCAGGGCAGTGATACCTGGAGAAGGACTTCAGGGATAAATACAGCTACCTCCGCATGGCTGAGACGAGGACGCCGGGGTTGTGGGGGCGGGGCGCACATGGCTGTCTCTCTCTCTTCTATTGGCTGGAGAGAGCCAGCAGCCGGAAAAGAAGGCTTTTGATTGGAGGGCGGTGGTGGCAGCAGACTTTTATCCCTGCTGTAGCTGTTCAGGCTTACTGAACTGTGCATTATAGTGGGAGCTGTGCTACCTCTATAAACAATGTATCGTAAATGGTGAAAATTATTTTTTTGTACGGACAGGGACCTTAAAAATACGGACAGTACGGACATGCTTAATTGCAAGTGATTTGTACGGACTGCCCGTCCACAGACGGACGGTTGGCAACCCTGCTCCATCCAAGTCGGTGCAGTCTCCATCCAGGTCCATGCAGACTGCATCCAGGTCCGTGCAGACTTCATTCAGCTCCGTGCAGACTCCATCCAGGTCCATGCAGACTTCATCCAGCTCCATAAAGATTCCATCCAGATCCGTGCAGACTTCAACCATGTCCATGCAGACTCCAGTTGATTTGTGTCCTCAGCAATCTCCAGTCAGTCCTGAGCAGTCCCTCGCCTTTCTTTTTGGACTTTTTCATGGACTAGATTTACTGACAGTGGGTCAGCCTGCCAGGCCTGCAGAGTTCCAGAATGTTCACCCTGCAGTATCCAGTCCTGCAATGTCCCAGCCTGCAGAACTTTGTTTTCAGCCCACAGAGCTTTGCATCCAGCCCGCAGAGCTTTGCATCCAGCCCGCAGAGCTTTGCATCCAGCCCGCAGAGCGTTGCATCCAGCCCGCAGAGCGTTGCATCCAGCCCGCAGAGCGTTGCATCCAGCCCGCAGAGCGTTGCATCCAGCCCGCAGAGCATTGCATCCAGCCCGCAGAGCGTTGCATCCAGCCCGCAGAGCGTTGCATCCAGCCCGCAGAGTGTTGCATCCAGCCTGCAGAGTGTTGCATCCAGCCTGCAGAGTGTTGCATCCAGCCTGCAGAGTGTTGCATCCAAGCTGCAGAGTGTTGCATCCAACCTGCAGAGTGTTGCATCCAGCCTGCAGAGTGTTGCATCCAGCCTAGCTCCCAGTCTGCAGAACTTTGCTCCCAGTCTGCAGAACTTTGTCCTCAGCCCGCACAGGCTCTGTTCCAGCCCGCACAGACTGTATCGGTGTATCAGCCAACGGTTCAGCCTGGTGCTCAGCCTTTGAACCAGCTCCCTGAAATTATCCAGCCTGTTGCCACCCTGTCTGAAACCATCCAGCCTGTTGCCACCATGTCTGAAACTATCCAGCCTGATGCCACCCTGTCTGAAACTAAACTGCCTGTTGCCACCCTGTCTGAGATTATCCAGCCTGTTGCCACCCTGTCTGGACCTGTTCAGCCTGTTGCCACCCTGTCTGAAACCATCCAGCCTGTTTCCACCCTGTCTGGACCTGTTCAGCCTGTTGCCATCCTGTCTGAAATTATCCAGTCTGATGCCACCCTGTCAGAAACTGTCCAACCTGCTGCCACCCTGTCTGAAACTATTCAGTCTGTTGCTAATCTGCCTGCAGCACTACCTGAAGTTTTCCAGTGTGCTGCCCAGATGTCACAGACTTCTGCTGCTGCTTCTGAGGGTATCCAGTCTGCTGCTGCTTCTGATGGTATCCAGTTTTCTGCTGCTTCTGAGGGTATCCAGTCTGCTGCTGTCCCTGAGGGTATCCAGTCTGCTGCTGCTCCTGAAGTTATCCAGTCCGATGCTACTGTTCCTGTAGGTGCCAAGTCTGCTCCTGCTCTTCTTGATCCTGATGGGTTCCAGTCTGCTGCTGCTGCTTCTGAGGGTATCCAGTCTGCTGCTGCTGCTTCTGAGGGTATCCCGTCTGCTGCTGCTGCTTCTGAGGGTATCCAGTCTGCTGCTGCTGCTTCTGAGGGTATCCAGTCTGCTGCTGCTTCTGAGGGTAACCAGTCTGCTGCTGCTTCTGAGGGTATCCAGTCTGCTGCTGTTCCTGAGGGTATCCAGTCTGCTGCTGCTCCTGAGGTTATCCAATCCGATGCTACTGTTCCTGTAGGTGCCAAGTCTGCTCCTGCTCTTCTTGATCCTTATGGGTTCCAGTCTGTTCCTGCTCCTTCTGATCCTGATGGCCTCCAGGCTGCTGATGTTTCTGCTTCCCAATCTGTGTTCCTGCGTGACTCTTTCCAGTCACATAATGTCCAGGCTCTCCAGCATTTTTGGGTCCAGCCTCCAAAGACTCCTGGGGTCCATCCATATTTAATAATGTTTTTTTTAATTTTCTACCTTCCTTCCCACCCGGTCTCGGCTCCTCTATTGGTACCCAGGTGGGGGTAACTCTGGAGATCATGTGGAGGGTTCGGAGTCCGCTTCTAAAGAGCCCCCCTCTTTAGGACTGGACTCCGATCGGTGTCTCTGTTAACCTGCTGGAGGCTTTTCTGATGAAATACAAGATCACTTAAAATGCAATAGTATAGTTCCACCCCTCATACCATGTCATATACAATCCACATGAAATAACGGGGTTTTAAATAAACAATCAGTCTTTTATTCTTCAGTTTTCAAATTTCTTCAGGATTGCGGACAAGTAAGCACAAGAACCAATACAGAACTCCACATCATAAAAAAGGACTGCCTGACACGTGTTTCACGGCCAAAGACCGCTTCCTCAGAGGCATACACTACACACACATATCAAATGTCGGTTCATAGATAGTATCACATCGCAATCTGTAAAATCAATGAGTCAACACTCATGGACCAGATCCTGGATGCAGAGATGCATCCATGAAAGACAAGTCTTGTCTTCCATGGATGCATCTCTGCGTCCAGGATCTCGTCCATGAGTGCTAACTCATTGATTTTACAGATTGCGATGTGATACTATCTATGAACCGACATTTGATATGTGTGTGTACTGTATGCCTCTGAGGAAGCGGTCTTTGGCCGTGAAACACGTGTCAGGCAGTCCTTTTTTATGATGTGGAGTTCTGTATTGGTTCTTGTGCTTACTTGTCCGCAATCCTGAAGAAATTTGAAAATTGAAGAATAAAAGACTGATTGTTCATTTAAAACCCCATTATTTCGTGTGGATTGTATATGTCTTTTCTGATGAACTGTGCTATGGACTTCCACAATCAGCCAGCAGGTGTCTCCCGTGTCGCTGAGAACTTTGCAGTTCCCCGGATCACCAGCAGATGGAACTATAGGAACTTCTTGAAAGATCACCTGATCATTGTGCTGCTACTTAAGGCCGGACTTCCTAGCAGCACATTGCTAGATCATTTTGTTTGGTTCCCTGCAATGTTGTGACTCTGGCCATCACTCCTGTATTTTTAACTCCTGGTATATTGACCCTTGCTTGTCCGACTATTCTCTTGCCTTCTGTCTTGGTACTTCTTATTCATTCTGATTGCCTGGTTTGATTACTGCCTGTCTGACTATTCTCTGGTATGCTGATTTGGTTATATGCTCTTGTATATAGTGTGTGATATGTATCATTGTATGTTTTGTATATATTCTATATAGATAGACTAATAGGTTTAGTTAGTTGTGGTGCACCACATATAGGTTGTATATAGATTGTATGTGTTTGGTGATCTGTGTTAGTACACATTGCATAATTGTAAATAAACACATTTATCATTTCTACTCCGTTGTACAGACGTTTGTATTTCAGTGTGATCTTCTGGTTTTGTTTAAACCTAAGGGTTGACCATGCAGAAGTCGTGGATCTGTCAGTCTGGGTCTTGTCACAACCATGATCTGCATGGTCAATCATTACAAATACCTTTTCATAATCCAGAGCCATGGAGGATGCCATCCGCGCCCTCCCGTTCATTCCGCCATGGCTCCCGCAGTAATACCGGCCCCGGTCAGGACCCCCCTGAATGGGTCGGGTTCTCATTCCCCACTCAATATGGTCGCCACAGATTGCCGCGGCTGTGTAGTCTGCATAGACGCGATTGTGGCTGTGCAGCTCTAGGACCTCCTCCTGATGCATCCAATGTATGCACGCATATTGATGACGCAGCGGGAGGAGGCCCTAGAGCTGCACAGCCACAATCGTGTCTATGCGGACTGCACAGCCGCAGCAATCTGTGGCGGAATGAACGGGAGGGCGCAGATGGTGTCCTCCATGGATCTGGATTATGAAAAGGTATTTAACTTTTTTCACATTTGTGGCCTCAGAAGTCCTTTAAAAAATGTTTTTTCATTATTTTTATGTGCTGAGTGTGTGAAATCTGAAAAAAAAATGGCATGAGGTCCCCCTCCCGAGCCTCTGTAACCCCTTGTCCCCCGTGCAGGCTGGGATAGCCAGAATGCGGAGCCCCGGCCGACTTGCGCTTCGCACCCTGAGCTATACCAGCTCGCATGGTCCATGGTATGAGGGGGGAGGGGCGGCCAAGCCTTCCCCTCTGCTTCCCCCCCCCCCTGGAGTCCTTGTCCAATCCATGGACAAGGGGCTCTTCCCCACCTCCAGTGCCCCAGGAGGAGGTGGAGGTGAAGACTCCCGGGGGGGGGGGGGGGATTCATAGTGGCATCTGGGAGTCCCCTTTAACCACTTGGGGACCGCCCCCAGCCGATGGGCGGCAGCAAGGGCTGGGCCCAAACGACCGCAATACGCCCATCGGCGGTGGCGGCATCAGTGGTCGTTGTGTGGCGATCTCGTCATCCATGACGCGATCTGCCGCTGGCATTAGGCTCCGCCCACTCTGCATGTAACCCGCCGGCCAATTAGCAGCGCTAGCGGGTTTTAAATGCGGCGATTCGGCCAGTCAGACGCGTATAATACACTTTGTTATTGTAACAAAGTGTATTATACTGGCTGCCTCCTCCTCTGATGGTCACATCGCCGCCGGACCATAAGAGAGGACAGGCAGCCTGCAGATAAGTGTAGAGAAACACTCTTTGCCCCACACAGACCACTCGATCGCACACCCCAGCCCTCAGAACCCCCCCGATCACCCCAACACACCACAGTTTGCACCCAAGCACCCACAAAAAAACCATCAATCACTACCTGTCACTAACTGTCAATGCTATCTCATAGACTAGGTCCCTAACTGCCCCCTAGGGTCCCCTGATCACCCCCCCCCACCCTCAGATCCCACCCAGACACCCCCCCGACCACCCACCTGTATACTGTATATGTATGTATACAGCTGCCTTACCCACTGATCACCTGTCTATCACCTGCCTATCACCCCTTGTCACCACCACCAATCAGAGCAGACCCTAAACTGCCCCTTGGGGCACCTGATCACCCACACAGACCCTCAGATTGCCCTCAGACCCCCCCCCCCCCTCCTGATAACCTCCCCAGTGCATTGTTTACATCTATTCTCCCCTGTAATCACTCACTGATCTCCCATCGGTCACCCCCTGTGTCTGCCACCCATCAGATCAGGACCCAGTCTGCCCCGTGATCGGCTTTGATTGTCCCGTGATTGGCTTTCATTGTCCCGTGATTGGCTTTGATTGCCCTGTGATTGGCCTGTGATTGGCTTTGATTGGCCTGTGATTGGCTTTGATTGTCCCGTGATTGGCTTTGATTGTCCCGTGATTTGAGTGCCCTGTGGTTGGCCTGCGATTGCCCTGTAATTGCCTTTGATTGTCCTGTGATTGTCCTGTGATTGTCCTGTGATTCCCCACTCGCCACCACTCCCCTTGTCACTATCCTAGTGATCTAAAAACAGTGATCAGTGAAAACTGTCACTTTTTTAGTATCACTAGTTTTAGCAGTTAGGCCAGTTAGCTAGGTCCCTTTGTAAGTGTCAGTTAGTGCTCAGCCCACTGCACCACAGTCACTAATTAGCGTCATCACTGTCGCTAATCAACATTGGTACTATACAGGGACGGATCTGGGGGGGGGGGGGCAGGCGGGTCTCTTGCCCCAGGCGCAGTTTGTTGAATTCTTAAAAAGGCGGCAAAATTTGGATGGGGAATGGCAGTTTAGGCGTGAAAACCTGATCTTTAGGCGCCAAAACCTGACCTTTAGGTGCCAAAACTGGATAGGGAATGGCAGTTTAGGCGTCAAAACCTGACCTTTAGGCGACTAAACTGCCATTCCCCATCCAGTTTTGGCACCTAAAGGCCAGTTTTTGACGCCTAAACTGCCATTCCCTATCCAAAACCTGACCTTTAGGTGCCAAAACCTGACCTTGCCCCAGGCGCAACTTGGTCTAGATCCGTCCCTGGTACTATATAGTATCTGTAAGTGATCATTACTGATCGCAGTCAGATCTATATTAGGGTCACTAGGATCCACAAAAAAACGCAGTGTTTGCCCGATCAGGCCTGATCGTTCGCCTGCACTTGCGTTCAGCCCACCCCACCGCAGTGACAGAATTTTTTTTTTCTGATCACTGCAAAAAACACTGTACAATAGCTGTGGCACTGTAAAGATCAGTTTTGATTTTTTTTTAAATCAAAACTCAGTGACCACAGCTTTCTACCTCTCAAATACTCCCTTTTGCTAGGTAGGTGCTCTTTTTTTCTGGGTAGTCTCAGAGGAATACCTCCTAAATTTAGCAGTCCACCATGGCAAGAAAGAGGTATTCCGATGAGGCGTACAGGTACATGGCCGAGTCGGATGAGGACGATTTGGGACGCCTCATTCGACGAATCTTCCGGGTCAGAGTTTGAACCTGTAGAGAACAGTGGCTCAGTGACCGATAGTGATGATGAGGTTGAGGTCCCGGCTAGAGCCAGGCGTACCACACCCCATGTTGTTGGACCGCAGGTGGCGCAGGATCGGCCTCAAGGGCAGCAGAGTGGTGTTAGTGCTGGTCTGAGATTTCTTGGTGGGGCAGGCACCAGCAGCACAACATCTCCTGGACCTAGCACCAGTACTTCCCGTAGACCCTGGTGAAGTGGCGAGCACCAGCATGGAAGTTGAAACTGGTTCGGTGGCACGTGCAGTAAGATCCCAGTCGCAGCCACCAAGAAGACGGGCCCGTACTACCCCTAGTTTACCAGAGATGCTGGCAAACCCAAATTGGCAATCCCCTGATTCCCGCCGCACCCGTACTTCCCCCTTTCACCGCCCAGTCTGGAGTCCAGGTGGAGACAGATAATCTAGGATTGGCCTTAGACTTTTTCTATCTGTTTATCACCCAGGATCTCTTAGACTTAATTGTGGCAGAGACCAACCGTAAGGCCACACAATATATAACCGCCAATCCGGAAAAGTTCCTTGCCCAGCCTTTTCGGTGGAAACCAGTCCAAGTTTCCGAAATTAAAACATTTTTGGGCCTTCTCCTTCACACGGGACTAGTAAAGCAGAATGTGTTGCGGTCTTAATGGTCTACGGACCCAGCATGTCATGTTCCCCTGTACTCTGCTGCCATGTCCGGGCAGCACGGTGGTGTAGTGGTTAGCTCTCTCGCCTTGCAGCGCTGGGTCCCTGGTTCGAATCCCAGCCAGGGCACTATCTGCAAAAGAGTTTGTATGTTCTCTCCGTGTCTGCGTGGGTTTCCTCCGGGCACTCCGGTTTCCTCCCACATTCCAAAAACATACAGATAAGTTGATTGGCTCCCCCTAAAAAATTGGCCCTAGACTACAGTACTTACACTACATAATATAGACATATGGCAATGGTAGGGATTAGATTGTGAGCTCCTTTGAGGGACAGTTAGTGACAAGATATATATTTATACATTGTACAGCGCTGCGTAATATGTCGGCGCTATATAAATACTAAATAATAATAATAATGTCCAGGACACGATTTGAGAGCTTCCTGCACTTCAATAACAACGAAACCTGTCATTGAAGTGACCACCCCGCTTTTGATCGGCTTCACAAAATTCAGCCCCTCATAGACCACCTGTCATCCAGATTTGCAGATGCTTATACCCCTGAACAGGACATCTGCATAGACGAGTCCCTCATACGTTTTACCGGGCGCCTTCGCATCAAACAGTACATCCCAAGCAAGCGCGCCCGGTATGGGGTGAAACTGTATAAGCTCTGTGAAAGGGCCACAGGCTATACATCTTTCAAGGGTCATTTTGAGACATTTGTTTTCAAGACTACTCCTCACGATTTAGGGCCCCTAAAATGCCAGGGCAGTATAGGAACCCCACAAATGACCCCATTTTAGAAAGAAGACACCCCAAGGTATTCTGTTAGGAGTACGGTGAGTTCATAGAAGATTTTATTTTTTGACACAAGTTAGCGGAAATTGATTTTTTTTATTTTTTTATTATTCAACGAGTTTATTGATCATGTCAAAAAGCCTATCAGTTAACATAATAGTGTCCAATCTATCTTTTACCAAGCGAATGCTTAGTCCTGGAGTTTTGCAATTGAGAGCAATGGACCAATGACCTGCCAACAGCATATAATAGTAAAATCTTAAAAATTATTTAGGTATTGATGAATTAAGGCCGTAAAAAAGGCACATAGTCGCCGAGAGGTGAGGACGGACCCCTGAAACTTCGGAAATTGATTTTTATTGTTTTTTTTCCACAAAGTGTTATTTTCCGCTAACTTGTGACAAAAAAATAAAATCTTCTATGAACTCACCATACTCCTAATGGAATACCTTGGGGTGTCTTCTTTCTAAAATGGGTTCATTTGTGGGGTTCCTATACTGCCCTGGCATTTTAGCGGCCCTAAACCATGAGGAGTAGTCGTGAAAACAAATGTCTGAAAATGACCCTTGAAATCCAAAAGGTACTCATTGGACTTTGGGCCCCTTAGCGCAGTTAGGGTGCAAAAAAGTGCCACACATGTGGTATTGCTGTACTCAGGAGAAGTAGTATAATGTGTTTTGGGGTGTATTTGTACACATACCCATGCTGGGTGGGAGAAATCTCTCTGCAAATGGACAACTGTGTATAAAAAAAATCAAAAGATTGTCATTTACAGAGATATTTCTCCCACCCAGCATGGGTATGTGTAAAAATACACCACAAAACACATTATACTTCTTCTCCTGAGTACGGCAATACCACATGTGTGGCACTTTTTTGCATCGTAACTGTGCTAAGGGGCCCAAAGTCCAATGAGCACCTTTAGGCTTTACAGAGGTGCTTACAATTTAGCACCCCCCAAAATGTCAGGACAGTAAACACACCCCACAAATGACCCCATTTTGGAAAGTAGACACTTCAAGGTATTCAGAGAGGGGCATGGTGAGTCAGTGGCCGATTTCATTTTTTTTTTTGTCACAAGTTAGCAAAAATGGAAACTTTTTTTTTTTTTTTTGTCAAAGTGTCATTTTCCGCTAACTTGTGACAAAAAATAAAATCTTCTATGAACTCACCATGCCTCTTAGTGAATACTTTGGGATGTCTTCTTTTCAAAGTGGGGTCATTTGGGGGGTATTTATACTATCCTGGAATTTTAGCACCTCATGAAACATGACAGGTGGTCAGAAAAGTCAGAAATGCTTCAAAATGGGAAAATTCACTTTTTGCACCATAGTTTGTAAACGCTATAACTTTTACCCAAACCAATAAATATAGGCTGAATGGAGTTTTTTTTTTATCAAAAACATGTTTGTCCACATTTTTCGTGCTGCATGCATACAGAAATTTTACTTTATTTGAAAAATGTCAGCACAGAAAGTTAAAAAAAAATATTTTTTTGACAAAATTCATGTCTTTTTTGATGAATATAATAAAAAGTAAAAATCGCAGAAGCAATCAAATAGCACCAAAAGAAAGCTGTATTAGTGACAAGAAAAGGAGGTAAAATTAATTTAGGTGGTAGGTTGTATAACCGAGCAATAAACCGTGAAAGCTGCAGTGGTCTGAATGGAAAAAAAGTGCCTGGTCCTTAAGGGGTAGAAAGACTGTGGTCCTCAAGTGGTTAAGAAGGGGACCCCAGATGCCCACCCCCCTCCCAGGAGAAATGAGTATAGAGGTACAAAGTACCCCTTACCCATTTCTACAAAGGGTTAAATTAAATAAAAACACAACCATGAGAAACGTATTTTATTATTCTAAATTAACCATAAATACTTACCTGTACTTTAAAAAAAAAAATTCCCACGCCAATATCGATCCAACGAATACAGTATCCTCTTATCCTGCGATCTTCAATTAAGTTGATTGAAGATCTCCGATGCCCCCCACATAGCAGAGAATGCGTCCTTTGAGACGCATAGCTGCCGGCTCCAGCTGTTTCTCCCCACCTCCTCACCTGTCACCCTCACCTAGCCTGGCACCCGGTGCACCATGGGTCCACCGGGTGCCAGCCCAGCCTAGGTGAGGGTGACAGGTGAAGGCTGGTGGGGAGAGACAGCAGGAGCCGAAAGCTATACGTCCTGCTCAGGGCGCATTCTAAGCTATACTAACGTTCATGAATCATCTGGTTCTTTTTAATTAATCGGTTCTTTTTTTAATGAATCGACTCTTTTTTTCTTTGAAACTTTAAAATTGATTTTCTCAAAGTATAAGGTCTTTTTGGGAAAAAAAAACGTTCTTCTTGTTCCCACTACAGTATTCCACTTAACATTCCCAGCAATTTGGTGTTTCTAGCTTTTAAAGGGGCTTTGCTATTAACCGCTATTAAGTCGTCGAGGGTTTATTTTCCCACGGTCAGAAGGAGAATTTACATTGAAACTTTAAAATTGATTTTCTCAAAGTATAAGGTCTTTTTGAAAAAAATGTTTCCTCTTGTAGTCACTGCCCTCCTCTACATACCCTGCAAATTTGGTGTTTTTACTATGTAAGGGGACTTTGCTATTAACCGCTAAATTTGGAGGGCATTAAAGTCTATGGGCAAACCAAACTTTTTTTGAAAAAAGTTTTTGGTTCACTGCTAACGCGAACCACTGAAGTTCGCCAGGAACCGTTCGCTGGCGAACCATTCAGGCCATCTCTACCCCCGCCCAGCCCGCACAGGTAACTGGGAGATATCCGGATAGAATTATCCGGGTATCTCCCGGATCCGGATTTGAGTAGCCCTATTGCGTAGTGAACGCATGCTAAAAGTTTGTGTGAACCCACTGAAACTTGAACTTGAAAACAGCATCAACCAGGGGCGGACTGACCATTAGGGCACTCGGGCACGGGCCGAGGGCTGTGGTCAGGGGGGGCCCCGCCAGACAAACCTGGGCAGGAAGGGAAGCAGCCAGTGAGAGGGAGCTATGGGAACAGCGGGGAAGGGGGGAAGTTCTCCCCCTTCCCTCACCTTGGGGCCCCCTTCCCTCACCTTGGGGCCCCCTTTCCTGGCTCTTCCCTCTGGAATACTGAAGTGTCGCACTGTCGTACAGCGGCTGACAGCGGGCGGAGACTTACCGCTGTTACAGCCGGCTGAGGGAGCTGTGATCTGTGCGCCGCAAGTCTGGTCTTGAGTAGACCAGACTTGCGGCGCACAGATCACAGCTCCCTCCGGTGGCTGGACAGCGGTAAGTTTCCGCCCGCTGTCAGCCGCTGTACGACAGTGCGACACTTCAGTATTCCGGAGGGGACAGCCAGGAAGGGGGGCCCTAAGGTGAGGGAAGGGGGGGGGACTTCCCCCCTTCCCCATGCTCTGCACACCGCCCCTTTCACTGGCTGCCTCCATTCCAGGGACACCTGGCTACATATATGTACTGGTTAAGGGCTCTGCCTCTGACACGGGAGAACAGGGTTCGAATCTTGGCTCTGCCTGTTCAGTAAGCCAGTAATTCAGTAAGGAGTTCATTGGGCAGGACTCCCTAACACTGCTACTGCCTACTGAGTGCGCTCTAGTGGCTGCCTCGCAAGCGCTTTGAGTCCGACAGGAGAAAGGCGCTATACAAATACTGCCATTATTATTATTATATACTGGGGACACCTATACACCTAACTACATATACTGGGGACACCTATACACCTGGCTATACTGGGGGCAGCTATACACCTGGCTACATATACTGGGGACACCTATACACCTGGCTATACTGGGGGCAGCTATACACCTGGCTACATATACTGGGGACACCTATACACCTGGCTATACTGGGGGCAGCTATACACCTGGCTACATATACTGGGGACACCTATACACCTGGCTATACTGGGGGCAGCTATACACCTGGCTACATATACTGGGGGCACGTATACACCTGGCTATACTGGGGGCAGCTATACACCTGGCTACATATACTGGGGACACCTATACACCTGGCTATACTGGGGGGAAGCTATACACCTGGCTACATATACTGGGGACACCGATACACCTAGCTACATATACTGGGGACACCTATACACCTAGCTACATATACTGGGGACACCTATACACATGGCTACAAATACTGGGGACACCTACAAACCTGGCTACATATACTGGGAACACCTATACAGCTGGCTACATATACTGGGGACACCTATAGACCTGGCTACATATACTGGGGACACCTATCCACCTGGCTATATATACTGGGGACACCTATAGACCTGGCTACATATACTGGGGACACCTATCCACCTGGCTACATATACTGGGGACACCTATAGACCTGGCTATACTGGGAACATCTATCCACCTGGCTATATATACTGGGGACACCTATCCACCTGGCTACATATACTGGGGACACCTATAGACCTGGCTACATATATTGGGGACACCTATCCACCTGGCTACATAAACTGGGGACACCCATAGACCTGGCTATACTGGGAACACCTATACACCTGGCTACATAAGCTGGGAACACCTATAGACCTGGCTATCTATACAGAAGACACCTATAAGCCTGGCTACCTATTCTGGAGACACCTGCAGAACTGGCTACCTATACTGGGGGCACCCATAGACCTGGCTACCTATTCTGGGGACACCTATAATCCTGGCTACCTTTTCTGGGGGCACCTATAATCCTGGCTACCTATTCTGGGGTCACCTATAATCCTGGCTACCTATTCTGGGGACACCTATAGACTTGGCTACTTATACTGGGGACACCTATAGACCTGAATACCTGCACTGGGAAAACCTATAGACCTGGTTACTTCCACTGGGGATACCTTTTGACCTGGTTACCTATACTGGGGGCACCTATTTTCTGGGAACTGTTGCCATATTAACTATTTTTGGGGAACTGCTGCTGCCAGATTAAGTGCTTTTTGCGAAACAGCTGCCAGATGATGTGTATTTTTGGGGAACCGCTGCCAGATTGTGTATAATGGGGGAACCGCTGCTTCCAGATTATGTGTATTTTGGGGAACCACTGCTGCCAGATTACATGTATTTTGGGTGATCCGCTGCCAGATCACGCATATTTTGGGGAGCCGCTGCTAAATTATGTGTATTTGGGGGAACCACTGCTGCCAGATTACGTCTATTTTGGGGGAACGACTGCCATATTATCTGTATTTTGGAGGAACCTCTGCCAAGTTGCATGGATTTTTGGTGAAATGCTGTCAGATTACATGTATTTTGGGGGGAAACACTATGGCAGAGTTCAAACTTCCCCGGCAGACCTTTTACACCACTGCTAAGGTCATGTATATTTTGCCTTACCCATGACCACGCCCAAATTTTGTTGCGTGACCACACCCATGTTTCGGCGCGCCGCGCTACGCACAGCGCAGGGGTCTTTATCATTATAAAATATCTGTTGTCAGTAAATTATTATATCTTAGCCTGTAAAAAAAGAACGTGAAAGGTGGGAAACACTGGTATGGGGGGCCCCATAATCTCCTATTGCCCGGGGGCCCCATGAGTTGTCAGTCCGCCCCTGGCATCAACATTAGTTTTAGTACATAAACAGGGACACAAAATAATACAAAGCCAGTAAGCCACCAAATGAAACACAGTCATGTACAAAGGATTACTGCCAAAGAGTGAAACAGTAACAGAGCTATATGGGAGAAGGCAGGGCAGTACTGAATTTGCTGCTGCATTCCTTGTATAAAAATAAAGCATTGTGATTTTAAATAATTTCTGGTTATTGCCATTAGAGGTGACTCGTACTTCAGATTTTGGGTTCGCGATATGCGAACGCAAACTTCCGCAAAAGTTCAAGTTTGCGCGAACCAGGCGAACCGCTATATACTTCATTGGAAGGCAAATTTTAAAGCATGCAAGGACTATTTCTGGCCACAAAAATGATGGAAAAGTTGTTTCAAGGGGTCTAACACCTGGAGGGGGGCAGGGAAGAGTGGGATACAAACCAAAGGTTCCGAGGAAAATTACGGATTTGATGCAGAGTAAGGTTGCAATCCCTAAAGGGAAGAAATCACAATGCATTGCTAAATTGGAGGCATAAAGTGCTTTAAACTGTGTGTGTGTGTGTGTGTGTGTGTGTGTGTGTGTGTGTGTGTGTGTGTGTGTGTGTGTGTGTGTGTATTCATTGATCAGGTAGTGTGAGTAGTGTACTGCTTCACACTGACAGACCAAACTCACTGTTTAACGCACCACAAACAGCTGTTTGTGTAGGGATGGACGTGCTGGTGCGCCCGTTGGCGAGAGTGCAGGCGATGGCAGTTTTCCAGCCCATATGGTCGGGCTGAAGTAGATCAATGACAGAACAACAGTGACTGTCCAGCTGATCCAATTTGGACTGTCCACAATGAAGCAACAACCTTATTATCTTGGGTGTGCCCCACAACACACTCATATAGGTAATTGCTTCATTGTGATATGCAAGACACTTCACCGCGGCAAGGTAACAATCACGAAGGGGAATTGACACATGTACATGCCTTTTGTTTTGTTGTTGCAGCCACAAGAGAAAAATTATTATTATTTTTGGTAGCGGCCGCTGCTAGCAGCGATCTTAAAAAATCAGGATTCCACCTGGAGTCCTGGACCCTCTTGGTGGTGGCGGAGAAGGCAGTCAAGCGGCCTGCAAGCAGAGATGCTGTGTGGGGACTGACTTAGGCCTGGTGCACACCAAAAACCGCTAGCAGATCCGCAAAATGCTAGCAGATTTTGAAACGCTTTTTGTTATTTTTCTGAGGCGTTTTGCGGATTGCTGCTGCGGATTTCAGTGTAGTACATTTCATATATTGTTACAGTAAAGCTGTTACTGAACAGCTTCTGTAACAAAACCGCCTGGCAAACCGCTCTGATCTGCCGTTTTTCAGAGTGGTTTGCGTCTTTCCTATACTTAACATTGAGGCAGTAACGCCTCCGCAATCCAAAATCTGCAGCAGCCCGGGAGTATGCGTTTCTGCAAAACGCCTCCCGCTCTGGTGTGCACCAGCCCATTGAAATACATTACCCAAGCATTTCCACATCCGCAAGCGGATTGAAAAAACGCTGCCGAACCGCTCTGGTGTGCACTAGGCCTTAGTCTTTGGGCAGGCAATAGCCCTCCGGGATTCATGCCTCATTCATTTTAATATAGGTGAGGTACTGAACACTTTTTTTGACCTAGGCAACTTCTCTTGTCAGTGACAATGCCTCCTGCTGTGCTGGTCCTTTCTGACAGGATGCTTGAGGTGAGGCAAGCCAGAAGTTCGATGGAAAATTGTGACAGCTCTGGCCACGGGTCATGCCTTCGCACCCAGTAGTCCAGGGATTCATCGCTGCTCAGAGTGTCTATATAATAATGGCAGTATTTGTATAGCGCCTTTCTCCTGTCGGACTCAAAGCGCTTGCAAGGCAGCCACTAGAGCGCACTCAGTAGGCAGTAGCAGTGTTAAGGAGACTTGCCCAAGAAACTCCTTACTGAAATAGGTGCTGGCTTACTGAACAGGCAGAGCCAAGATTTGAACCCAGGTCTCCTATGTCAGAGGCAGAGCCCTTAACTATTACACTATCCGCATTTAAGGCCAGGTCGAGGTGTTTATGGAGGGTGAATCTGGAAGGGCAGAGGTTAGGCATTGGACAAAAGAAAGGCCACATGTCCGACATCACCATCAGATCGCTAGAGCGTCCTGTCCTTTTCTGCACGGACATGGAAGGAGGAGGATTACTGGCACCTTTATTCCATTGTGCTGTGACATCACCCTTAACCGCACTGTAAAACATACTTGCCAGCTTGTTGTGCAAGTGCTGCTTATAGGCTTCCAAAATTCACACGTCACCCACCTGTGGGCCTAGAGTAGACCCTCGTGCCGGTGCAAACCTCCTGCAGGTACACCACTCCTGCTAGACCGTATTGCAAACTTCAAGAATGGAGACTGCACACAAAAGGCTTCAGCAACAAGCTGTATTCAAAGCATGTAGAGGCACAAACACAACATGTTTCGGGCGGAGCCCTTCCTCAGGTGTGCCACACCCATCACCTGTGACACCTAAATACCCCCCTACAACAGGAAGTCATGTGACAATCACATGACCAAAACAAACAGTGGAATATATCAATTGTCTAAAGGGGAACTACACCTATGGTGTCTACTCCAGAAGCAGTAACTGAGGATTAGGACACCCAAATATAGTTAAGTTTACAAAATGATTCATATATAATATACAAATACAATATTACTGTTCTATCATAATTTAACGATACCAATCTTGAAAAAGTCCTGTTATAACGTTCTGCACAATCCGTTTCAGCCTAGGAGAAAAAGGACATCATAAAAAACACTTCAGACTCAGATTTTCGTTTAAACCTTTAGGGCATACACAGTCAAATTTTCTTATCCATTTAGCCTCACACTGTAATAGCAGTTTCTTCCTATTACCACCTCTTGGAAGTTTTGGCACATCCTCAATTACAAACCACCGTACTTGACTCGCCCCATGACGAAATTGTAAGAAGTGCCTGGATACAGATGTTTCATATTCTTTTTTGCCTAAAGCAAAATTAGATATATCCCTCTTGTGTTCTTGTATTCGTTCCTTCACAGGTCTTTCAGTCTTCCCAATGTATACATACCCACAGGGGCACTTGATCCCGTAAACAACGTACGGGCTCAAGCATGTAAATCTGCCCCTGACGGGCATGCTGACACCAGTGGTAGGGTGAGAGATACTGTTACCCTTAACAATGGCCCCACAGCAATTACAACCCAAGCAAGGGAACGTGCCTTTCTTAGAACTCGGGGTCATCTCTTTCTTTTTGATAAGAATATCTGATTTGCACACCCAATCTTTTATAGTTTTCCCCCTACGGTAGGCAAACACAGGGGGTTCAGAAAACAATTTCCCAAATGCTTTGTCCTGTTCAAGGATAGGCCAAAATTTGCGCATTACTGAACGAATTCGTCCAGACAAATGGCCATAGTTACACACAAAAGGCAACCGATCAGAAATCTTTTTCTCTTTGGGTAACAATAGTTCTTCCCTGGTCATAGACCTCACTTCCCCACTGATCTTTTGAAGAGCATGTTTCTCATAACCCTTGACCGCCATTTTCTTAATAAGACCTTCCGCAGCGCTGTCATAATCTTCAATTCTCGTCGAAATCCTCCGGGCTCTTAAAAACTGGCCCTTTGGAATGCCCTTTTTCACAGTCGCGGCATGAAAACTGTCGGTGCGCAACAGATTGTTGTATTTAGGTGTCACAGGTGATGGGTGTGGCACACCTGAGGAAGGGCTCTGCCCGAAACATGTTGTGTTTGTGCCTCTACATGCTTTGAATACAGCTTGTTGCTGAAGCCTTTTGTGTGCAGTCTCCATTCTTGAAGTTTGCAATACGGTCTAGCAGGAGTGGTGTACCTGCAGGAGGTTTGCACCGGCACGAGGGTCTACTCTAGGCCCACAGGTGGGTGACGTGTGAATTTTGGAAGCCTATACACATTCACCATCACACTGCACCCGCGATTGAGCATGTCTCAAGGTGGCACCTCTAATCCCTTGGAGGAGGCTCTAGCAATTACGTTTGCATATGGAGAGGAGGATATCGAGAGAATACTCAATCAAGTGACCTGTGTACCATTGGAGGAGGATGAGGAATCCCAAATAGCATACAAGAAGGCCCGCTGGTTTTCTTTGAAAAAAACTAGAAGCAAGATATTCCTCACATCAATCATTCCTGGTGGATTATGTGCGTGCGAAACGCATTCCACGTGGATACAGGATTACACTAAGATCCACTCTCCTGGTCCAGGATACTATCATTCAGACAAGATTTTTTGAAATATTAAACAAAGGCAGTCTGGATGTAATGGTCCTCACCATCGAGAGACTGTAAGTCCAGATTGTAGAAATTAAGTGCGAAGTTGGGAAGCTGCAGGGGGAACTGGTTGAAGCCCTCCCACCGCTTGACTATACAGCTTTAAACACGGAACACAATGTGCAGCTAGTAGCTCTGAAGAAAGAATTGACCTCGGTAAAGACCACAAAGATACGCCGTGGCATTGAGGACTACAAGCTTGGACGAGTATATACCTGGCAGAGGGAAAGACGTACCGCTCGGGGAGATCCGCAGCAGGTTCCAGTGGAGAGAGGAGGCAGACCGCCACGCAATCCGTGACCCGGAAGTGATCAGCTGCAACCCGGAAGTGGTCCGTCCGGCGACCTAAGCCAGCGAAACCTCGCCGCCGCCCGCGTCAGGGAAACCCACGACAAGGGAACCCGAGAGGAGGAGGGGGACAAGGCGGTACACCCGCTGGCACCTCAGGGGATTCACAGCCGGAGGGATCTAGTGCGGGATCCTCTGTGGATTTTCAGGAGGCCGAGACACCATCAGACACCGGAGGCAACGGAGGGGCAGGAGCTCCAGCAAATCCCAAGCGCAATCCGAGACAACCCCTACCTCGGGACGACTATCCAAAACGAGGAGGCAATCGTTAGAAGGGGTAAGCAATCCCATTGTAAACATTTCACAATACAATTTGACTAAATCAGAAATGAGTGTTTTGGCTAAAGGCTTGGGTTTTGTTCCCACGGTGTCTGGTGACTTATTCACTTGGGAAGTAGACTTTTACAAGTTCGTCCGATCTATTAAATTAAGGATGACATTTGCGGACAAACCAAGTGTAATTAAGGGACCCTTTTTCAGAAAGAGCAACTGGGAGCCTGACATTTTGAACACTTCCGTTGCTCTGTTTGAGGGGGCAGTGCTGCACGAAGTGCGCAACCTTTGGGAACAATTTGAAAAAAAGAAAAAGTCCTCATTGTATAATAATCTGTCTCCTATGGAGCGAGAAGCCTTGAAAAGTCTGAAGGAGAATGAGGGCATTGTTATCTGCAAAGCGGACAAGGGGGGAGCAGTGGTGGTGCAGGATAGATGCCAGTATGTGCAGGAGGCACAGCAGCAGTTAAGTCAGGAGGGCCACTACCGATTATGTGACCGTGACCCTACAGTGGAGATTAAAAAGAAAGTTGACATGTTAGTAAACCAGGGGCTTGAGGATGGTGTCTTAGATGAGAAAACAGCTGCATTTTTGATTGTTGATAATCCGCAGATACCGATACTATATCTTTTGCCTAAGATACATAAATGTTTGGATACACGACCGGGCAGACCGATTGTGTCGGGAATTGGTTCGGTTCTGTATCCTCTGGCCAAATATGTTGATTCCTTTTTGCAGGAATTGGTTGCTAATGTGGAAACATGTTTGATAGATACGAAAGATCTACTGTGTAGACTGGAGGAATTAGGTACTGTCCCGGAGAGCCTATTATTGTGCACATTGGACGTACAAAGTCTTTTCACCTCAATCCCGCATGCAGAGGGTATGCAACGGATTGAGGAGAAACTTTTGGAGACGACTCTTTCCAATCCCAAGGTTTTTTTCATCTTGGACGCTTTGGAACTTATTTTGCGTTCTAATTACTTTAGATTTCTTGATAAATTTTACGTCCAGTGTCAAGGCACAAGTATGGGTTCCCCGGCTGCTCCTTCCTTTGCTAACCTGTTCCTCACTGATCTGGAGAAGAGCATGTTTATTGATCACTTAGTCTATGGTAAATATATTTATCGATTCTATCGGTTCGTGGACGATATCTTGTTATTATGGAAGGGCCCGGTCGAGTTGTTTGGAAAAATGGTGGAAGAAGCCAATCTGGCACACCCCACTATCAAATTCACGGCTGAGTGGTCCAGGGATAGTGTTCACTATCTTGATGTGACTATTAGAAATGAAAATGGCAAATTGGTTACAAGTTTATATCAAAAACCCACGGAGCGCAACAATCTGTTGCGCACCGACAGTTTTCATGCCGCGACTGTGAAAAAGGGCATTCCAAAGGGCCAGTTTTTAAGAGCCCGGAGGATTTCGTCGAGAATTGAAGATTATGACAGCGCTGCGGAAGGTCTTATTAAGAAAATGGCGGTCAAGGGTTATGAGAAACATGCTCTTCAAAAGATCAGTGGGGAAGTGAGGTCTATGACCAGGGAAGAACTATTGTTACCCAAAGAGAAAAAGATTTCTGATCGGTTGCCTTTTGTGTGTAACTATGGCCATTTGTCTGGACGAATTCGTTC